>NW_024582720.1:191894-202308 GCF_018398535.1 Haplochromis burtoni
TGAACTGTTCAGATTCACTTTACTGAGTTTAAAGACAGATATTCATCCTCACACTTCATACTAAATGAATGAACAATGCAGCAATGAATGTATCGTGAATTGCAGAGTTTAGGACCCAAATGCAAACACATGGTGATGGATAAACTACACTTCAATTTTATTTGTGAAGCACAAAATGACAACAAAAGTTGCCTCCAGGTACTTATAGTGTAAGATAAAACCAGACAATAACACAAAACGGGGGTGAAAAGTCCATCAGATGCTAACGCTGAGAAGTGACCACAGCAGGAATAACAGAGGTAAAACTAAACAAGACAGTGGAGACAAGAAACTATCAGAATAAAACAGGAAGTGAGAACCAGTTCAACTAGTTGAGGAAACAGATGAATGAACTTTAGGATAAGACAGCAGCCACAGAGGGAAGAAACTGTAAAATACAACCAGAGCTAAACACTCAAGGAAAAAACGATTAAAGAGTTCATTTGAATGAGCTGCAGGACGTCCCTGTAACAGGCATGATCACGTCTGCAACACATGCACAGATACAACAGACGACAGTCGGCCACAGAAACGTTCAGGAGAGCAAAGAGGAAGACTACAGGGCGGACCAACAGGATGATCGGCAGACGATGCAGCTGTGCACATGTACAGGTAGGGCTGGGCCATATCATACCGTTCACAGTAACACCGGTATAATGTTGGGCAAAGAAAATGAAATATGGCGATAGAATATGGGTAAAACGCGCATGCACAGTGCCTTTGTTTTCATACACACATGGCGGAAAAATCATGGCGGCAACGGAGAATGAGAAGGGCGAGAGCAGATCGTTGAATGAAACGATGAACCTGAACTGGTTTGTAAAATTGCTGCAACTTTAGTGGTGTGGAACTGGTTTAGCTTTCAATCAATTCAATAAAACTTTATTGATCCTGAAGGCTGACCCCGAAGGAAATTGGGTTAAGGCTGCCGACCTTTGCCAGCGCCGACTTACCCTTCTGACCATACATACATTACACAAACATCACATGGGGAAGACAGGTCAGAGGTATAACAATGGAAAATGCACCACATGAGGAAAGATAAGGAGAAAATAACTCCTCCCAGACTGAGCTCCAACAGGGAGATCAGTTTGAGAACAGAAAAAACACCTCTGCACATGAAAAACTCTTAATACACAAAGAAACACATGACAAGAACAGGGGGGGTAAAGGGTGAGAGACGCCGATTAGACAGTACATCCGGGCCTGCGTGCGCTGGTCTCCTTGATCCACCGTCAGCATCGGAAGGGAATAAGCGTCGAAGGCGTTTGGAAAGGGAGGGGGGATGAGTGTGTGCATATCAGTGTATATGTATGTGTGTGTGTGTGTGTCCAGAGTTCAGCTGAGACAGTGTCCTTCGCCCTGCCAGGCTAAGTAAACAGTCTTCCAGCCAACCCAGGTGGCCTTGCATGGAATGGGAAGGAACAGCTAAACACAGTCGTTATCAGGGTGTTTTGTTCAGCTCCAGCCTTGAGACCGCAGCTGGCGCCGAGAGGGTCTCCGCATGAAGTGATGGTGGTTTTTACTTTAGTGCGAACAGCTCATATGAATTTCAAAGCAGTTCTACAGTCCAACACTGGTCTCTCAATCTCCCGTTGGAGAGCTGTGAGCTTTCTATGATGTATCCAAACTTACGTTCTGTGATGTTGTCGTTTTTTTGCTCAAAGAGCAGGTTCTGAGAACTCACGACCGCAGTGCACTTCCCCAAGATGTGATCGATCGCTCAAAGATGTTGTTCGAGCGAGCCCCTCCAGATGTAATCCAGTCTGCAGTCACAGGTCTTGTTCTGAGTGTTCACAGCAGCCGTAAGCTCCAAGATCTTCTCCGTGCTGCACTCAATGAGCCCATTTCGTTGAGAAAGGGGTGTCAATTGCATTCAGAGACCAGTTGATCCAATCCCATAATTCCTCTTTTAGGTTTTAGAGAACAGACTGTGAGAGTGTTCCAGGGAAAAGTAATACAAAAAACACGAGACTAGACAAGGACAAAGAGGCTAAGCAGGGAAGCTAAGGGAGAGGAGGAGGGAGGAGAAAAGTGCGACCGCCTTCGTCAAGAGCAAGAGCGTGTCAGATACACAACAAAGCACTATTTTTGGTAGCGCATGCTAGCGGGCCGTCGTTATTACCGTGTTGTTTGGAAAATACGGCGCACTTAAAATCAATCCTTTGATTTTTCTGAAAGTCGACAGAGCCCCTTATAATCCCGTGTGCCTTATGTATGAACTCTGGTTGTGTTTACTGACCTGAAACGATTTTATGTGCACGGCGCTCGAAAATCTGTCAATGTTTCAGTACGACTTTGCTGAGCTACGAAGCCGCACCGCTTGATGGATTGTCGGAGCATTACGGCTATCGTAGGCGGAGCCTCGCGGAGTGATACGTACTGTGCTTCAACATAATGTTACCGTATTGTGTGTGTATAACCTCTTTTTAAGTTTGTGGATATTATACATGGTTATGCTGAGGATGTGTCGGCCAGTTTCCACTGGAAAGCCTTTTGGTTAAACTGTCAGCGAGGAATTTGCACTGTTACATGTTTATATAACTTTAATGCAGATAAAAAACAGCTGCTTGTTTAAGTGGAAATACATGATGTTTGTTTGTTTTTGGCTAATAAAGTTGAGGGTTGTAAAGTATTTTGTCTCGTGTCAATTATATCGTTATCGCATACTTTTGGTCATATCACCCTGCTCTGTGTACAGGTATTACACTTTAACCAGTCGCAGGCTCTCGTCTGCAGCTCAGGAGAACGGTTCTGGTCTCCTCCTCCCGACACGGAAAGTTCTCCAAACCATTTATGGTAAATGGTAAATGGCCTGTATTTATATAGCGCTTTACTAGTCCCTAAGGACCCCAAAGCGCTTTACACATCCAGTCATCCACCCATTCACACACACATTCACACACTGGTGATGGCAGCTACATTGTAGCCACAGCCACCCTGGGGCGCACTGACAGAGGCGAGGCTGCCGGACACTGGCGCCACCGGGCCCTCTGACCACCACCAGTAGGCAACAGGTGAAGATCTCTTATTCTTTCTAGAATAAGTTTTGATATTGTTGTGTTATCAAGCTCTGTGAGGTTTCCTGAAGCTGAGTTTGTTCATTTTTATTCTAACTGGTCCCGCTGGTCTCAGCAGGACCAGTTCTGGGTTTAGTGGAACATCATTAGGAGTCACTTCCTCTCCTTTGTCTCTGAGCTCGTCTTCAGCACGTTCACCCTTTGAAAAAAACTCAGTGAAAGCCAACAGGAAGTGCAGTCACACAGAGTCAGGAAGTCCTCATTAACCCTTCCTGTCCCCAGCCTGCGATAAACTTTCACACATGTGCAGAGCTGCAAACGTTTTGCACGCCCACAATGAGCCTGTGACTGCTTCACCCTCATCTAACAGGAAGGAGGAGAGGTGAGAGAGGAGGAGGTGGAGCCTGAGGTGACTGATTAGTATCAGCTGAGTCAGATCTGAGAGTGCAGCAGGAACCCTCGCTAATCTAAACAGGTACAGGAAGTGACGTCAACGAGGCAGCGGACGGACCTCTCTGTGGTCTGAGACTCGACACTTTGCAGGAAGCTCAGTGAGAAGGATGGAGGTGAAGATGCTGCTGCTCGTGTTTGTGCTCGCCGCTCTGGGTAAGACTCTGTGTGTGTGTCTGTCTCAGCACAGTCAGAGGTTAAAGCTGAACTCAGGTCTGTGCAGGTCGGGGCCCTGCAGCAGCTCCACTTTCTTTAAAACAAAAACTATGCAACTTCAACTTCAAAGCGGCGACTTGTCCCAGACATGAACAAGAGCTTAATGTGGTGGAAATGAAGATAACTGCTCTGCAGACAGTTTCTGATCAATGGAAAATGCCCAGATATTTTAGAAAGTTGATCAAATATGTACTTCTTGTGCTGAGCGTCAGCTGAGCGTCGTCACCATGGCCTGCGTTTATCATCCTGATCAGTGTTGGTTTACATGTGTGGGATGGCTGCTGCGTTGTCAGCTTCTGATATCTTAAAACAGTTTAAACTAAACGAGGCCACGCTGTCGTCACTGAAGTCCACCTTTGGCACATTTCAGACTCGATGGTCACGATCCTGCCTGCATGTTTAGACGATGTTGAGGTCTGCTCGTCCCACACCTGCAGTGTGGTGACCTCTGCTGACCTGCTGAGGTCACCTTCTGCCAGACTGACATTTCTGCTGCAGCGACGCTCACTTTGTCATGTCAGCAGATTTATGGGCAACCTTCAAACATTCATCCCACATCTTAAAAACAGAAACGCTGGACTTCTGGAAGTCTCTGGGCTCTCTGTAAGTCTGTGGATGTTGCTGTGTCCCATACACCGCACCGTTACTGGTTTCATTAACGACCCGTTAATCGCTGTAGAGGTTCGCTCACCATGACCTGTTTACAACTTCAGCCTTCACACCCAAACACCGGAAACCTCATCAGCAAGACTCAAACAAGTGAAAACAGAAACAAAGATCGCTGCATGACTAAACTAATAACTGTCTCAGTTTATGAGTGAGAGGCTGTTCAGACTACCGTCCTGCTAAATTCTCTCGTTTAAACGAAGTCGGGTTGCTGTTTGCGCTCAGAGCGAGGTGGCTGCAGACATGATGTTTGAAGTAATGTGTATGTTCAGTCTGGCGTGTTGAGCTTGATTTTCATCAATATTAGACCAGAGAGGCAGTGACACCACGAGTGCAGCGGGCTGATGGGAAGGAAAGATTTTCATGTGAATTTCAAGCTGCTGCTCTAGACGAATGCCATGTGTAATCATCATTAAAGATCAGAACCAGCATTTTTTCATTAAAAAATTACTGTGATGCCTTAATCTGATGAACATATTTGCTTTATAAGCATTTTAACTGTGATCAAAGCGTGTATCCATGCAGGTCAGACCCACAGATACCTGAGACCTGTACACCATAAATAAACTACAGGCACAGACAAATGAACGCTGTTAGTTTGGCCTTCAAAAACTAGGTGTCACAGCCTGTGCAATGCTCCGGCTCGTCGTTCCAGCATGAAAGGTAAAAACTGTTTAGACATCTGAGCGTGTCAGAGATGCTGAGACCACGTCTGCCTTTATGTCAGCCGTTTTTCAAAAGGCTCTAAAAATGTCAAACTACTTAAAAATTAAAAGATGCCTAGATGATGTGTGTTATGTGTGTGAAACGAGCTAAAACACAGTACAGTGTCTTTAAATGCAGTGAGGCAACAGGAAGTGCTTCTGTCACCACAGAAAAATGGTTCTTCCTCTTAGACCACGTACCCTGTCTGACTCACCATCCCCACAGCCAATCACCACAGAGCGTCCCCCTGACTGATCCACTCTGTCTCATCAGCCTGTTTCCTGTGGCTGTTTTGACAGTTTGACACCCGCCTAAAACTTCACTTCTCTGAAAATGTCTTAAGTTTATACCTAAATGTTCAGCCTGAGTATTCCGAGCTGTACAACATTCAAACATGAAGCTGAACTGATCACTGTTCTGTTTGAAAAACTTTATGGAAACTCTGTGTTAACTCATCCGTCCTCTCCTGCGTATCGCTATCAGGGCTGTGGGGGGGCTGCAGGCTATCCCAGTTACCATAGGGCGAGAGGCGGGGCACAGATCGCCAGTCTGTCTCAGAGCTAACACGGACAGTCGGATGCATTCACACCTGAGGGCAACAATATTCATTCAATTCAACTTTATTTATACAGCACCAAACCACAGCAAGAGCTGAAGGTGCTTTATATTGTAAAGACCCCCAAATAACACAGAGAACAATCGGACGCCCCCCTGTGAAGAATGACTTGGTGACAGTGTGTAACGTCGGGTTGTGTTTAGTGGTTGAGAGGAGGCGGCAAAACACTTAGCAGGGTAGCCAAAAGAATACACACTCACGCTGGCGTTGGGAATTCCACAGTGTGTTGTTTAATATACCTTCTCTTCATCAACCATATAAGCCCGGTTGAACGGCTGCAGCTTAACAAACATAGCGCACAGTGTTCGTACAACCCATAACGTTGCAAACAAAGGTGTCTGGAGAGGTAAAACATAAAATCCGTCCCTCCTCATGTACTAGCGTGCAAGCACATGTCCACACCATCACAGAGAGAGCAGTGGCACAAACTGATGAAACCATCAACCCTCGACTTGGGTGTCTAAAAGGGACACCACACCATAGTGGCTGTTACAAGTGGAAAGGAAAAACACCCTTTTAACAGGAAGAAACTTCTGACACGTCTCTGACGGGAGGTGCTCTTCTCTTCCAGAGGGAACGTTGGTGTCTGGCTGGCATCATCGCCCCTCCATGCCCGGGTCCCCACACAACATCAGCAAGAATGACCGTGGCCTCCAGCAGGTTGTCCTCAACGCCACCTACTTCTTCAACAACGAATCAAATGACGCCTTCCTCTTCAAACCCGCCACCATCGACAGAGCACAGAAGCAGGTATGACGGGGTCAGAGTTCAACCACTGCATCTGCAGGAAATATGGCAGGCGTGGGTTCATGCTGGCGTAGGGGGCGGTTCCATGTGAGGTGCACGCTAAGTGTGTGTGTGTGTGTGTTTCAGATTGTTAAAGGAGTTCGGTACATGGCAGATTTTCAGATTTCCAGAACGGTGTGTCGTAAACGGGACAAGAACAACGACCTGTCCAGGTGTGACTTCCAGCCACCCGGTCCGCTCCACCAGGTGAGTCTGAGCTGCCAACTGTAGAGGAAAGACTAACCCTAACCCTTTCTTGCTTAACTTTGACTCCATCCAAACTCTGAGAAACAGGATGTGTCATCTGTTATAATAAAACCTTTAATGAGAGCATTACAGGAGCAGAGAAGACTCTGTCAGGATGAAGATTGAGGTCGAGCCCCCTCGTCTCATCAGAGAGTCTATACAGTCGCTCAGTACAATACTGTAAAGCCTCAGAAACAAACACTGTGAGCTGCAGTGCATCATGGGAAATTTGTGCAGTATTGTTGATGCCAGAGACAGTTTGAAATAATTTGAAATAAAATGATTACATAAAACCACTTCCTGCAGTATTACTGGAAATCCTGGCAGTGGAAGTACTGCAGTAAAACTTGCAGTAGTGCATGTTGTACTGTAAAACGATTCTTCTGTTTTTCAGGTGTTTCAGTGTCACGTGGATGTTTGGATGATTCCTTGGGAAAAACCACAGAAGAAGAATTTCAACTTACTTTGCAAACAGTGAATGCAGCAGCTGACTCCTCCCCCTCCTGCCGCTGTCGCCCGTCTTCATCCACTGAATAGAAACTGTCAGTTGTCCACGTTCATCTCTGTTCTCTGAATATTTCAGTATTAAAGATGAAACTGAACTCTGCGTGCGTGAACGTCTTTATTTCAGCGATAAATCGACCCATCGAACAGTCTCTGAGTTTTGAGGTTTCTCAGTCGAACATCTGTCAGAGCTCAGCGACACTGGACTTTAAATCCTGCTGTGGCTGATGGAGGACGAGGCCCCCTGCTGGTCAGACTGTGAACGCCTCCGCTTGCTCCATTAAAACCGTTTGTCATGAATCCATGCAGAGAGGAGTATGTGGCTCATCTTTCATTTAAAAGTGCTCTTTGTTTCCGGAGCTTTGGCGTGTCTGTGGCTCACGAGGACCAGCTGAAGGTTGTAACTGGAAGTCTGGCTGTTCCAGGCTGCAAGTCCTACACCAGGACAGATTCAAATGGCACTATTAACCCTTTAAACCCTAACCGGTCGCCAGCGATGGGTTAGGGTTTAAAGCTGGGGTGGGTTCTCCACGCCTCGAGGGCCGGTGTCCTGCAGGCTTTAGATATCACCCTGGGTCAGTTGCCCACCCCTGCTTTAAAGGGTTAATCACTCTGAGGCAGAGCAGAACAGCATGATGTAGGAACCAGACGCTTGTCCTCACACTGCAGACACAGCCAACCAATGGGCTTTGATCAGGGGTCATGACAATTTGCATATTAAGGATCCTAAACTGACCTCCTCGCCCGTTGTTAGTCAGCGTCAGTGCAGATGTGCTGTTTATGAGGTTGGGGACCTGCAGTCAGCTGAGACTGAAGACGTCACCTGATGATGCTGAAAAACATCCAGATGGACAGAATCGACTTTTTAGGATGAATTGATCATGTTTGACAAAGAAAGCCGACGATGCTTCACGTGTTCTAAGAGCACGCCGTCTCACAGCAGGTTGTGTTGTTATATATTACATGTGCATGCTGTGTGGGATGTCTTTGAGGTTCTGTCTCCTTAACCTGACAAAAGAGCCTAAAAACCAAGAAGCTGTGATTCTTGCAGGTGTGCTCGAGACATCATCGGATGCATGAAATAAGGACTCTGGAGCTCTGCGGTGGGAGAACCGTTACTTCTTCTTTGCCCTGTATTTTCGGTTCTGCACCTGTCGAGGAGCATGAGGAAGTTGTGCATGGACTCTTTTAGTTCTCTGTGACAGACGGAGTACCGTACAACAATAAAGTATTTGACCTCTGACCTCAGAGCTTCCTCTTTGTCACGCTGACCTGCTGTATGTGTAAAGACTGTCAGGAGAAAACCTGAGCTGCAGAGTCGGTGACAAACTGTGTAATGTAATATTTTATGAGCTCGAGTTACTCACCGGTAATCTACACAATCTGTGTAATCAGAGTAAACCTAAATGATGGATGATATCACGCGTGGAGCTACAGACACGGTGGCTCAGCTGGGTGGTCCATCCTCACCCCCCCGGGGGGGCTTTAGTCTCAGTTTCTGAGCTTGTTGTGTTTCTTTAAGCTGCACCGTCACTGGGCATTCCTTTTCATCACCACCAGGTGGCAGCATCACACCAGCACAGAACCTGAGGGGAACTTAAACTCAGCTGGTGCTTCAGGCAGTTTGTTCACGTCCTGCAAGCTCGTTTCAGTCTGAGCATCCTCTCAGCCTATTTCATCTGTTATCAACACAAAAAACAAAACACCCTCCACTTCAGTCTGTCTGTGGGAGTCTGCCTCTGGATTACATCACTCATGGAGACTCAGTATGATCTGTGAGGAAGACGAAGGCTGCGATAACAGTTCAGTTTTTATTGAAAGGCTGCAGGACATTGGTGTGAAAAGACGCAGTGCGACTGAAATACAGAGCTCATCACAGAGAGAGAAACACATTTGGCACAAAAGAAAATCAACAGAAGCACTGCTCAATCATCACTGTTCAGGTAAAAAACAGAAACGCCACCAAACTGGACGACTTCACAAGATCACCGTGAAGTTCTCCGGCTGTGAGGAAACCTGTGGCTCCGACGTCACACTGATGATGTCACAGAAACGCTGCTTCTCTACACGGATCCGAGTTAGAGATAACGACACGCTGATCAGGAATTATTAGGAGGCCAGTGCGTTTCAGCCTCGGGCTCCTTCACCGTCTCCAATCTCAGGGTTTGTTTGTTCGGCTCGTCCGTCGTGCTCTGACCTGCACGAAAGACGCTGCACGACCTAACGCTCTCCTGAGGTCGAAGGTCAAACAGGAAGTCGACAGCCAGTTTGGATCATTCGTCACATTTATAAAACAAAATGATTCAGTTAAACGTCCTCCAGTGGTTCCCTCAGTTTTTACACATTTTCCAGTTTTGAAGATTAACGGACAAATACTGAAGAACTTCAACCCAAAGATTATTATAAAATCTGCTAATGCTAAGCAGCTCATTCAGTGCATGTGAAACATTGTCCATACTAAGCCACTAAACCGCCTGAATTATAAAATCAAACTAAAAAAAAAAGCACGCGTCAGTCTTCAGTGGATGATTGAAATGTCTTTACAGGGACCCATTCTGCTCGTTTCCAGCTGCTTATTTCTAATATATGAGCAGCTTTGCATAACTTCCAGTTCAGAATAATCCTTCTGTGTCTGTGCTTGGATCATCCTCTGTCTGAAACAAGCTGCTTCAGCTCCCGTCTCTTTAAGCCCCTCCTCCCTCAAAGCCCACTGTCCTCTGACTGGCCAGCTTCCAGAGGCCTGCTGAGGGGCAGCACGGAGCTGCTGAGTTGTACTGACTGCAGCGGCTCTGGCAGTCGGAGGAAATCTGTGGCGTAACGACGTCAGCGCATCAGCAAAACAGGAAACAAACGGAAACGTTTAAAGTCGGTGACGTTTACACGGAAACCAAAGCTGCTCGTCTTTAATACACGAGCAGAATAAGACGTATTTGTAGGGTTAGACGAGTTAGACGAGCAAGAGGAGCAGGAGGACAAGAGGAGGAGGAGAAGGAGGACAAGAGGAGGAGGAGGAGGGCAAGAGGAGGAGGGCAAGAGGAGGAGGAGGAGGGCAAGAGGAGGAGGGCAAGAGGAGGAGGACAAGAGGAGGAGGGGGGCATGAGCAGGAGGACAAGAGGAGGAGGGGGGCATGAGCAGGAGGACAAGAGGAGGAGGGGGGCATGAGCAG
>NW_024582720.1:202328-211758 GCF_018398535.1 Haplochromis burtoni
GAGGAGGGGGGCATGAGCAGGAGGACAAGAGGAGGAGGGGGGCATGAGCAGGAGGACAAGAGGAGGAGGGGGGCATGAGCAGGAGGACAAGAGGAAGAGGAGGGCATGAGCAGGAGGTCATGAGGAGGAGGAGGAGGAGGGGGCATGAGGAGGAGGACAAGAGGAGGAGGACAGCTCCTCATAACAGCTCAGACTCGCTCAGATGACACAAAGAATGTGAGTCCACGCTTCGCGACGTCCAACAGACATCAGTGTGAGGGAGGTGATCAGCGAGGACATCCAGCTGCATCCACAACAGAAGCAATTTGCTCGCCACGTTTCGTGACAGCTGATTGCACCCGGTTCTGGTTACCCAGGTAACTCTACAAACAGGCCATACCCGTGTTCATCAGTGGTATCCTGCGCTCTCATTGGACGACATTTCAGTCACCTGTCTGGAAGTTGTGAAAAGAAAGGCTTGAAGTCGCCATGTTGCTTCCAGTGTGGACGTAGCTTCGGTGCCACAGGTCTGAAGCTTGGTCGCTAGAAAAACGTATGCGCTCCCAGCTGATGGGCGAGTGGCAGCAGGAGGTCACCGACAGTCACCGGCGTGAAATCGGGACTCACAGAGGAAGCCGCTCAAAACGTCTTTGTGATCGATTTAGACGCTAACAGAGGAGTCCACTGTGGACACTTTCAAACATGTCGCTAAGCAACGGTGCCTTCAAAGTAAAAGGTGCTTATTTTGTTAGTTTCTGTGGATAGAGACAGCTTTTATTTTGAAGAGGAGCCATCACTGTTTCCAGTTTGTGCTGCGCTTTTTAATTTCATCAATGTTCGCTGGTTAGCTAGCTAACATCTGCAGCCAAGTCAGCATCTTCCACTATGGGAAACTGGAGCGACCAACTTCACACTTGTGACTATCAGCAACCTGCTGGGAGAACACATTTTTCCTTAGCGACCAGCAGTTGCCAGGTAATCCCTACATTAGTATTGTCACAAAAGATCTCCCCTATCCATCTATCAATCTAACCCTAAAGCAACGCCTGAATCCTCCCAAAGCACCCAAGCTAACCCGTTCAGACGCTAGCCCATCAAACTGCTATTATATAAATATTTCAGTGCTGTTGGCCAATCAAATCACAAAGAAATTACAAAGAAATCCTGGGAGGGGCAAGATGATTGGTTAAACAGTCTGTAATGTGACATCAATCACTGTAGCCTGAAGTATGTAAGCACAGTTACAGGTAGGGTGTGTTAGCCTCTCTCGTGACTGGTTGGTTGTCACTAAAGACACGCCCACAATCACATCCCAACGTGTGTGAGATTTATTAAAAAAAAAAAAAAAAAAAAAGTGCAAGCGCAGTAGTGCAGACAATAGCCAATCAAAACACATTAAATCGTCCCGAGAGGGCGAAGCAGTTACTCAAGCAGCCTGTAATCTGACATCAGCGTTAGCAGGAGGTTGATCATCACCGTGACTAACCGCTCTTCTTCTGTGTAAACAAAGTTAGTCACAGGCAGCTAGGTTAGCTCAGGCTAACTGCTAATCAAAGCATCTGTAAGCCTGCACTATGACTGAAGGGAACAAACCCCGCCCCTAAGAGTACAATTAAAAAAAACAAAAAAAAAACTAGGCCACGAGCTAACTTGCTAGCTTAAATCCATTAGGTAACGTATGCTTTAGTTAGCTTGAGTTAGCTCGCAGGTGAACGCTGTAGTCGCAGTGGTTTTCAGTGAAGAAAAAGCACAAACACAAAAACAAACCTCGTTTCTCTGGACACTTTTGTTCTGAATAAAAAGTCTAAACATAGCAGTCAAACAAAATACCGTCGAAAAGGGAAGAAATGATCAAAAACGGTGATGAATCTAAAGCTGCATGAATCTTAATAAAAAAGGAAAAATCAACAGAGATTAGCCACAAATGGGAATGCTGCCCAATTCCTGGGACAGCCTGTAGGTGGCGCTGGGTGAAGTCATTCTCGGGATATTTCCAAGGCTGGAACTCTAATTTGCGGAACGAGCCGGCAGAGACGGGTTAACGCCGTGTTAACATTTCAAAGTCACAAAAATGTCTGTCTGCGTGTCGTCTTTTTGAATCTTCTACACCTTGCTGAGGTCGAGTTTGGCGATGTACGGCGAGCGGAAGGAGCCCAGGTACAGATTCCCATCATGCTCGTGGACCTCGCTGATGTAGGCTGCAACCAGGCCGTTGGGGTCGTGGAAGCTCCGCGTGCACACGCCACCGTCGTGGAGCTCTGCAACCAAACTGTACCGGGGAACAAACTTCATCAGGATATCCTGGCTGAAGAGCTGCAGGAGGGTGGAGGAAAGGTGAGAGAGAAGGAGACAGACAGGAAGGAGTTAAAGGGAAATCAGGCGTGCTCTGTGACGGTGATGAACCCGGCGTGACCACTGCTCATGTTTTCCAGTGTCTGATGCAACAGCGCTCGCTCCAGGTCAAAGTTTGCAGACAGAGCAGCCAATCAGATTACAAAACTCTGGGTTATGACTCATTCATGTTCCCGGACACCAGGACGAAGGAGAGGCGCTCTGAAACGCATCATCACTCCAGAGTTCACTGCCGTTTACCCCACAAACCAGTGGGAGTCGTACACGTGACGGAGTTTTAACTTTAGCAACGTCGTTAGTAATGATCATTAAATCGGTTGGGGGTCAAACCCAGCTGACTCGTGGCGCTCACTTGAGTGTGTGCCGAGGATAATTAAACCAAAGGTCAAAGGTCGAACACTCTGAATGACGTTTCCTCCTAAACTAAACAGAAGATGACAGCAGACCCCCAGTGACGGCCGCTCCACGCGGTTTACGAAGCGTCTTATTAGCTGTAGCAGAGGCTGCTTCTGATTGGATCGCTTCCAGACTCGTGCCACCTTGCTACACAGCTCAGTCATTTGTGATTGGCTCTCGTCTCTGCAGATATTTTCATCTCGCTTTTATTCGTTGATGAAAACTTCATCTTCAGTTTTGTTCTCGTTCGCCATTTTTAATATATATCGCCTGCTTTCATCAGATAAAAACTGACGGTCAGCGACATTAACACATGCTACACCCGTGCCTACGTCAGGTGACATCACAGAAATGACCCTCCCCCGCTCAGGCGCCAACGGATGTAAGCCGTGCTCCTGCACAAACGGCGCCTTTGCTCTGACGTTAACAGAATCCGCTCTCAGCATCCACAACGTGCCAGAGGCCATCACCTCCCCGCCACCATGTGACTGCCATCACCTCCCCGCCATCACTGTCAGATTCCAGACATTATAATCAGGTCTAATTTTAAATGTGTATAAAAGTCTGTTTTTACCTTGAATATGAACTTTTTGATCCAGGGTCTCTGGGACAGGAAGTCCAGCATTGAGAAGCCGGGGTTCGGTCTCACCGCCGACATGGCCACCCAGTACCCTCCGGTGGAGCTCGGGCGGATGTTGTCAGGGAAACCCGGCAGGTTGTCCACGAACGTGTCCATCCCGCCTTTATTCAGCCCGGCCACGTGGACCCTGGTGCAGAAGAGCGTCACATGACAGACAAACGTACAAACTGCATCACATGACACCGATCAGCTGTCTGTGACGCTGAGCGGCCTCTGGGGGCCAAAACCCAAACGCTCACGCCACAGGGAACCTCACCCGGCAGCGGGTGATGTCACAGCAGATATATCCATTTTTTATTAAATGTTTACAAATATTTTATTTATTTCAAAACAAAAGCGGGTTAAAAAACATTTTTCCAAACAGAACATTTATGTTTTAGTCTCTTTAATTAGAAAAGATGAACATGATTAAAGCTTAAAATCCTGGGTTAGCACAACTGCAGAGGTCAGACTGACAGCTGCAACAGAAATATTGATTTATGTCATCGTGACCTGAGTGTAATGAACTGCATGTTTCTGATTGGCTGTAACTCAAAACAGACGTGACCACAGACCTGTTTACTGTTCACACGCCGCTCAGGCCAGAGCCTGACAGGAAGGAAGCAAAACACCTGACACACACACACGCGCACGCGTATTCATATCCTCGTGGGGACATCTCATTGCTTACGCTAAATAACCGTGACCTAACTGTAACCTAACCTGACACCAAAACCACATTTTGAGTCTCAAAAATACTTTCAATCTGGTGGGGATGTGGATTTGGGTCCCAATAAGGATTGTTGGTCCCCACAGGTATAATAAACATCCAATTGTTGGTCCCCACAAAGATATTAATACCTGTAGATGCTCACGTCTTTCTGTGTGTGTCAGGACCAGTGTGTCGCTGACGTAACATATTATGTAACCGTGCCTGATTTCTACCAGCACGTGTGAACCTTCACTAAACGTCCTCACAGTGCAGACGCGTCCCCGTAAAACAGACGTCCTCACTGCAGCGGTCTCTAACATGTAAACCCCACAAACGCAGAAAGACGTGACTCCCTCTCTCACTCACACACTTGATGTAGGTTAAAAAAAGAAAAGAAAAAAAAAAGGGTTGGATGATCTCAGAGCCTGTTTCCACGGCAACCGAGATCCAGCAAGAGCGCCATTGTGCTCCATCGCAGACGGTTGTTTAACATCCATCGTACACGAGTGGCTCACACAGGAAGTTAAAGAACGCAGATGGCAGCCTGGTTTGATTTGCTCGAGATTTTACGTTAAATCTTTTTAACTCTGAGGTTTTTAGTTTGTGCTGGACGTTCTGAACTTCTCTGCCTCGGATGGTCTCGCAGGCACAGGTGAGTCGGGTGGGTTACCTGCGGATCCGGGCCATGGTGGTCTCCGCCACCAGCACCGACTCCTCGTCCGGCAGCAGTTGGATGCCATTTGGGAATCGCATGTCCTCCATCACCACCGTCAGCTCCTTGGTCTCGGTGTTGTACTCGAGGACGCTGAGGATGAAACGGCTCGCGTTAGAGAACCGCTGCCAGGCTTTTAATGTGACATGTCACAAACAGGAAGTAGTAATCACACTAAAGTGAACTGATACACAGATGTTTCGACGTATGGATGATTAATAAACGCCATTCTAATAAGACGTTTGACTGTCAGCGCTCTCAGACACTCGTTGGACGCAGGTACCGGCCGTCGGGCGTGGCCTCCATGATGAGGTGCATGTAGTCTCTCCGCTGCCACCTGCTGCTGGAGTCGGTGAAGTACACCTTCTTTCCATCTTGCGTCACCGCCACGTCGTTAATAAATGACAGCTTCCTCCCTGCGACAACCTGGCCGCCGTTCACCAACCTGGTCGCTTCACCTGCAAAGAAAAACACACAGTCCGCTCCACCTGATCACATGACTCAGCACGAATACAGTCCAGCTGTTAGCTTTGATCCAGATGTGCTACAGTAAAACCCAGAATTAGATTTTTGGGCGCCAGAACCTTTCAGTCACAAGACATCTACGAAACTCACCTGAGCCCAGCAGGCAGGAAGCGTGGGAAGTGGGATCAGGCTGTATGATCACTCACCTGTGGTGGGGTTGACCTCGAACAGACCCAGGTAGGCATCGGCTACAAACAGCGTCCCGTTGGGTCCGACTCGGATCCCCAGCGGCCTCCCGCAGTTGGGCTCGTCCTCTCTGGAACCTGCTGGACATCGACCAATCAGAAAGGGTGCAAGGTGTGCTTGGACACAGACGTGTGAGGAAGGTTAAAAAGAAATCTTTTCAGGTTGTTCGATTCTTTTATTTTGGCACAAACAGGCTCCAAACGTCAACGAGCACAAAGCTCAGAGCTTCTGCTTCCTGCTGGAGGAAGCACCACAGCGAGCTCACGTTACCTTCGCTGACCTGAACTTCCTGTTCAGGTTCTTCCTGACACACCTGGCTGAAAGTTTACACTTAAACCAGAAACTTCAGCTTAATCAGCTGGTTTGAGTTGGAGTCAGCAGACGGCGTGCTGTTACCTGCGTGTCAGGTGTGCTGTGACGCTGTGCAGGTTTGAGCGTGTCGCCGGGTTCATCCGAGGTCTCTCACGTGTTTGTGTTGAAAGCGGCAGATCAGGGCTGAAGGTCGAACTGTCAGTTATTTATTGGGAAACTCCAAAATGAAGCAAGCGTGTGGCTGCAGGCAGGCTGACAGTAACGCCTTGCTCAACACAGGCTGACGGTTTGATCCCGTCAGCCTCGCTCATTGTCAGCATGTGACAGAGCTCAGGCTGGCTCACCTGCAGCTCCGTCACATGATGTAAGGTTTAAAGCCCTGAGCAGAGGGAGGCGGGTACACCTGGACACAGGTGAGCACCGCGTCGCAATCATTTAGGTTTCGCCTAGCCGGCTAACACATGAAACCTGGACATGCTGAAGTGTTTCTAACCTGAAGTCCAGGCCACGCCCATAAACTCTGACAGCGCACAGGAAGAGGAGGCAGCACGTGAAGACCGGAAGCACAAACGAGCACGACTCACCACACGGCAGCTTCCCGAGTCTCGTCACCATGTGGATCCTCCGACCGACCAGCTTCACGATTTTCCCGTCAGCTGTTCCCGAGAACAGAACATCTGCAGACACAGAGGGACAATCTGTCAGCTCTCGGCGCTCCTCGCCGTGGTCGCCGCCGACGTCTGACACCAACCTCCGATGTTGGCGATGGACTCGGGCCCGACAAGCTGGTCCTCAAACAGTCTCTGAGCTTCTCTGAGCTTCAGGTTGGGCTCCCAGCAGCCCTTCATCATGGGCGGTTCTTTCAGCCTGCAGCACCACGACCGACCAGCAGGGGCAGCAGCAAAAACTCGTTAACTTTTATTTCAAAAAGGATTTAACATGAATATTGTGACTTTCTCTGAACAGACAGTTTCAGATCACAGAGTTACTTTCTGTTTTTATTCATCGAGTTATTCCAGGATTGAAACATTGGGATCTTTCACACGTTTTTATGGATTTTATTTTGAAAACATCTAAACTCATTTCTGAACGCGCTGATGTTTGTAGCCAAACGAATTATTCATTAAGCGGCTGACTTGTGTCACTCACGTGAAGACTTCAGGCTTGATGGGAGACTCGAGGATGAGGATGATGACCAGGAGAGGAAGAAGCAGGAGGACGCCCAGAGAAAGCAGCGTGACCCGGAAGATCTTCCCGCTGTAGGTGCTGAGAGCAGAAACAGAGACGTGACTGCAGCGGGGCTCCTCAGGGACCCACCCCGGAACCGGACCCACCGGACCCCACGATCAACCGCGTTTCCCACACTAGCTTCATTAATGCAGGCGTCCTCGTAAACACACCTGCACGATCACATTTACAGGTGCGCATCACGAGCTAACGAGGCGAGCGTGGAAAGAGTCAACGTGTGTGAGTGAGAAGACCCCGAACACGAAGGCTAACAGAAACACGCAGCGTGTCCCCGTGGGCTGCTCAACACCGCCTCGGTGAGAACAAACCCAGCGGCTCTTACCTGGACCCTTTGCGCCGCTGCTCCGGCAGCTCGTCGGTGATCACCTGCGGGCGGTGCAGCCGCCGGAAGCGCAGTCCCGCCGACTCGTTCATGTTGCGCTCGGCTCGGTTCGGTTTGGCTCGGTTGCAAAGCGCGCGGTCACCGTGTGCAGGTTCGGTGCTTGTTGGAGCGAGTGAAGCAGCAGCCTGCTCTGACAGCGAGCAGGGATTCGTCTTCTTCTAAATGTTGTTGGCGGTTGGCAAACAACAAAACGGTGCACTACCGCCACCAGCCGGTGTGGACCGGAACGACCTCTACAAAACCCTCCGTCCTCCCAAACATTTTACCCTCTTTTACAAACTGGAACAAGGCCCGCTAACCTTCACTTCTCGAGTCCAGTAAATCAGTAAGATCCAGATTCATCTTCATGTCACCGAGGTTCTGGGTCAGTGGGTCAGTGGGCTTCTCTCCACCTGATACTGACATGATCCACGGTTTCCTCACATTTCCCTGTTATATTTCCCCACCATCAACAGTGTAGTGTTCGAACCAGTATGTCCACATCTTATTCTTGAAATGTGACCATATTGTGATTTCCAAAAAAGAGGACACTTGGCCCAGTCATGAAGAACTTTAATAATGTTTACTTAAAGAAAATGTTAACATATTTAACCCATGCCTTCTCTGTGCGGTTAATGAACGGTGAAATAAAAAATGTCATACAGGCTTTTACAAGCCAACAAGTGCAAAAACAACAACTTAAAAACCTCTGGAATTAAAATAATAGTACAGAAATAAAGCCTCATCTGTATAAGAAAGATGACCAGTCCCGCGACGGTACGAGGGAAATTTCTTTTGCGGTTCGTCTGAAAAGCTGCACTTGCGCTTTGGCTTCTTCTAAACATCATCAGCCGCGCCCTGTCCCGTCTGTCAGGCAGAACAACCACTCGCAAAGCAGCAGCTCGGGATGATGTCACACATATGGGTCCTCTGTAGGCCTATAGAAAAACCCGGACATTTTCATCAGTCTCGAAAATCCCCCCGGACAGAACGTGGAAAGTGGACATGTCCAGGGAAAAGAGGACTATCGGTCACCCCACTCCTTCCTGTGCTCCTCCTCTCCTTTACTTTCTGTGTAGTGCTTTAGTCTTTCATTCATTCGCTCCATTATTTTACAGATGTATAATGATAACAGGTCTGTATTTCCCTGGTTCATGTACGGGCACAACCTCTGCCTCCTTCCAGCTTTGCCACAGTTTCTCCCAAACTCATATAACTCTGACAAACGACCATCATAAAGCAAACCTGAGCTTTTCCTGGTGCTGATTATTTGGATTTCTGGAGAAAAATGAAACTTCCTGTTTTCAATGCAAGCTGAAAAAAAAAACAAGATGGGAAAAATGAAAACATAATAAAAGTCATTAATGAATCCAAACTATCTGAAACTTCCCAAAATCAACAACAGTTTAAGGTATTTACGCATTCACTGAGGCCATTGTATGGTCCATTTTGGCTGCATTTCCATGTTTTAAACATGAAATTTGCTTATTTAAAGGGTGTCTCATGTATCTCTTATGCAGAAATATGTGTTGCCTAGCTGGACAAATGTAGCACAGGTCTACTATTATTGGCCTAATGTATTTTACCAATCATTTCAGCATCCAGATAATCTCTTTCATACTCCCTTAGATGAATTTAGCCTGGTTGTCATGAAATAGGCATTTGAAACAATAACTACCAGTATCTTCGAATGTGTGTGATTTCACTAATCCTACACATTCTTTGCAAGACAACTGGGTGCTTTTATGTAAAGAATGATCTGAGAACACTGAGGCTAATGAAGTAACAAGAGAAACATAGTAAGTAGTCTTTCAGTTTGCATGATCAATTTTGATTATTGTTCATTTTCATTTACCATGTCAACATGTTTTAGAGCAACGTTTTCTGATTTTGAGCTCTTTTAGGTGTAAGTCATCGTCAGTGATTACCCTAAGCCCAAAGCAACACCAAACATGGGCAACCAAAATGCATCATTTTGTTAGCATGTAATTGTTCTCCCAATTCTTAGAAATCAGGAAACAACAAAAA
>NW_024582720.1:212116-247116 GCF_018398535.1 Haplochromis burtoni
ACTCCCCCACCCTGGAAAAAAGTCCATTTTGCCTTTTACAAAAATATAAGGTTAGTGTAATGTTAGATTTTGCATTAATACCTATGACTGAGACCTCAAAGGTAATTCCTCGACTGCTTCAGTAACAGCCTGGTTGATTTTAACAAGTTAAGTAAATTTGCGGTCAATTTAGACTCAATTCAAAATCTCCTACTTGGGATGAACACTAAATGTAAATAGCTGACTTTCTAAATAAACCTATCCATCTTTGCAAGGTCAGTTTTTGCTTTCACTAAATTCCAAATGTTTAGCCATAATTAGCTTAGCTGTCCTACTCTTGTTACTGCTCTTTCCTACTGCTGTTACAATCTTGTTGCATTATATTTCATTTTGAAATGCAAAGATATATATCTAAAATCTTGTAACTAATAATAATAAAACAAGAAAAGTCTTCCCCTTACACCCAGAAAGCTGAGAATTCTTATTTTGATCATATGTTTTGTCTGTATAGATATTTTTTATTTACAAAGTCAAATTTACAGAATCTGAAACAGATTTAAGATCTTTACTGTTTTATGGTTAAAACTAATTTGATGTTGTTCCAACCTTAAATAAATAAAAGCACACAGACCGATGTGAACGTTTACTGTTTATTTCTGTGTATTTACATCATCATTGCTTAATTGCACAGTTTGAGATTTCAGACTATAAATGTGCTGAATTTAAGATGACATGAAGAAATAAAATAAAATCATTTAAAAGTTGGATCCATTGGTAACGAGAGAAAACCGCCCTCAGTGTCTCGGCGTCTTTGTTCCTCCAATCAGCAGCGGCACTGACTGCCGCACTGCTCCTGATTGGAGCAGAGCCTTCACCTGTACGTGACACCCCGCCCACCTCCCTCCTAATTCTTCTACTTCTTCTTCTTCTCCTCCTGTCTCTGCTTTCTGTACGCTTCGTGGGCCTCTATGATCTCCTTGACAACGGACGGGTCGTCCAAAGTCGACACGTCGCCGAGATCCTCAGTTGTTTCCATGGCAACCTTCCTCAGGATCCGCCTCATGATCTTACCTGAGCGGGTCTTCGGCAGCCGTGTCACCACCTGACAGACAAGAGTGGCAAACTGAGCTCTGATTGGATGACATAGCTGAACGCCAGCAAATAATGTGATCAATAATATAATCAACCGACAAATTACAAATGAAGAAGAAGAAAAACGTTTTTGGTTTTGTAAAACGGACCGAAGCAGGAAACAATCAGAATATATGAATGTAAATATTCCAGATCACAGCTAAATATTTATGTAAATCTTCCTGTTTGTTGTTGTTTCTGGTACTTCCTGTTTCCTGCTGAGGGGTGTGGAGGCGAGTTCAGACACATACTGACCAGGAAGTGCTCGGGGACGGCGTATTTGGCAATCTTGGTGGCGACGAGGTCTCTGAGCTGCTGCAGCACGGCGGGAGCGTCATCACTGAGGTCCTCCTTTAAAACCACGAAGGCAAAAGGCACTGAGGGCACACACACACACACACACACACACACACACACACATACACACACACACACACACACACACACACACCTAAATCTTCTGACTGGACAGTTGCACTGCCCCTCAGCACTCTGACTTGTTTCTCTACGTTTCTGACTCTGCCTGCAGACTCAGTGACGGCCCAGCAGGGGGCAGCAGAGTCTCATGCGCTTGATGTCATCATCATTAATAAAACCAATCAGGCTTTTTCATCTCTCCCCTTCCTTCCCTCCTTCCTCGTGTCCTTACCTTCTCCCTTGATGTCATGTGGGATTCCTATGACAGCTGTTTCTGGAACAGCTGGATGTTCGTCCTGCAGGGAAGAGCACATGCGTGTCAGCCCCGCGAAATCACAAATATTGAAGATGCACCTGTGGTATCCATATCAATCTCCTACGTCGCCTTGTTCTCGACTGATGGCTTCCACGTGATTTTCAGAAAACTTGACCTGTGACCTTGACCTCGGGGTCAGATCCTTCAAAATCCTTCAAATGTGCTCAAAGGTTTAAAGAGAGTAATAGTCGGCACGTTTCTGAGGCCTGTGTGCGTCTCACCAGAGCGTCCTCGATCTCAGCCGTGCCGAGGCGGTGACCGCTCACATTGATGACATCATCCATGCGGCCCGTTATCTGGTAGAAACCGTCCTCTGAGCGGTAGGCTCCATCGCCGCTGAAGTAAAAACCTGAAAGAAAAACACGCAGCTCTCAGACGGTGACTCTACAAAACTACAGACGGCCAGGGTTTACGCTGTAGCACTGACCAGGATACGGTTTGAAATACGTGTCGACGAATCTCTGGTGGTCGCCGTAGATGCTCCGAGCAATCCCCGGCCATGGCTGACTGATGCACAGCGCTCCGGTGATGTCGTTACCTGACAGCTGCTCGCCCTGGTCAACAACAACACAACAGCAGGACACACAAACTGATGACAGAGGCCAGTTTAAAAGCAGCTGATAACATGTGCTTCTTTGCAGTCTATGCAGTTTTATTTCTCACAGCCAAAGAAGAAGGAAGTCAAATCTCGGCTCACCCTCAAAACTGAAAAGAGCCACACTTTAAAAAAACTAAGAACAACAAACATCACAACAAGCAGTTTGGTCAGTCTACAAGCTCTTGACATCGTTCAAAGAAGGTTAACAGACCGAAGACCACTCAAGTTATTTTTATTTGAATTATTTCCATTTCTCAACCTCGTAAACCTGCAGTTTCTCTAACCTCCAGCAGAGGCAGGAGTGATCCCCACAGACTCCCATGGTTACAGCCTGATACAGGAACCTGTTTTTTACTGTATGAAGGACTAAAGTTTGCATTATTAGGGGCGTGGCCTCTCTGACTAACAGGTGGATGCTAGCTCCACCCTGAACTGGACCCGTGGACCGTGTCTGTGCTGCTGGAGACTTTTTAATGACATCATCTGAAAATATTATGGCTGCTATGATGTCACTGTACTAACAGACCCTCTACAAGGCTGAGCTCCAGGTTTAGGATTTTGATTGGATGTCACTGATCAGCAGATATCTGAGTCTGCGTGATGCAGACGGACGACACCTGAGCGCTCCACTCTGAGAATAAATCCAGAATCCAGTGTGACATGCTCGCTGTGGGTGCAGGTACCCAATGAAGAGCCTTGAAGGCGTCGTGACGGCAGCTGTCGCTGAAGCTGCTTCCTGTGAGCTCGCCTTCACTCATTATTTTGTTTGAATAAAGATCTTGAATGTGGACTTACTGAGTCAGAGAGACTCCCGCACCAGGAGCACTTTTACTCATATACAGTGCTTTTGCTTCTGATGTCTGAAACACTGAATATTTGAACGAGCACAGTTATTGAACAATTTCCAGTAAACAACTCAGACACTCAGAAAATAGGGAACGGGTCCCCTCCAGTTCATTCTGCTCTCTAACGTCTCACGTCTCCACCCTGACAGCGACGCCACTGTAAGTGGTCCGGTTAAATCCCGGACAACCAGCGGCTAAACTCTGAGAGGATTGGAGTGAAAGTGACCTCGAGGATGAGGAGCTGAAGGAGGTCTAATCTAATTGAGTCCTCTCTGATGAAAAACCCTCAACATCCGCAGATTACGCCTCTTTAACGAGCGGATAATTAATTTGGAGACGTGGCAATCGGAGTCTGAAAGTCTGTTAATCAAAGCAAACAGATGCTGCGGCGCCGTCTTAATGGAGAGATTAAAGAGAGGGTGTCACTGGAAGGCTCGTCCATCTGAAGGTCTGAGCGCGGTTAATGAGACGCAGGATTGATGTGAGGCTGCAAACAGCTTCATCAGCAGGTCCGTCTCTGAACAGCTGCTTCATTCAGTACGTAATGATGCTTCCTGCTCCTCTCTGACTCTGACGGGACCATTGGCTCCAACATGGACTTCCTGTTTCATCATTAAAACGTTCGCTGAGGTCAGAGGTCACTCACAGGATGCTCACAGATGATCAGACCTGCGGAGCTGCCCCCTGCTGCTCATTGCAAACAGTTTTATCGTCACGCTTCATCTGAATCGATTCTGTTCTTTGTATGATGCTTCGAGTTCTGAAGGTCAACCGGGGTCACAGGTCACAGGTCCATGGGGCTCACGATGAGCCCACCTTAACCTCTTTGTTTGGGTTCTTAAAGACGCTTCCCCTCTCATGCCAGATACCTCCAGGTATGCAACCTGTAGTGTTGTCACCTCAGAGGTGGTCCCGAGACCCCCTCCCAGGTGACTGAGCCCCGACTCACACCTGGACCCATATGACCCTAACAGCTCCTCCCAGGCTGGAACACTGAAGTCTGTGTTTTATTTATCAGCCGCGTGACCCTTCAGCTCGTCACGCGTGCTCGTCTGATCGTTTCATTATAAGTGAGAGTTTCATGATAATCGCCTGTTTGAATTGTATTAGGCTGAACGTTAGCATGACTGGGGGCGTGGCCTCTTTGCCTGCCGGATGCATGGCAGTGTTAAGTCAACACAGGTACAATATAAAGAGCAGAGACAGCAGCTCACCTTCTCTCCCATCAGGACGGGCTGGATACCAAAAAACGGCCTCATGGCCATCGCTGGAACGATGGGCGCTCCTTCGTCAGCCGGGCGTGGGGCGATGCAGACTCCGCCGGTCTCTGGGGGGGACAGAAACATCACGCCGCTGTGAGGTTATCACAGAGGACACTGCTGATGCGTTCCATGCTTTCTACCCCCCGCCACCACCAGATGGCCTCAGAGGTCGCCTCTGACTGCAGCTTTAATTGTGTGGATGCTTTAAGCATCCACACTATTGAGTTCCTCTTGGCACTTCCGTACACTTTTTGGCGCTTAACTACTTCCACAATTTTCAGCCGTTCAAATTTTAAACTATTCTGCTATTTCTGCTAATGTGTGCTATGTCTTTTGGTATTTTTCACTATTATACTTTTTAAAATATTAAGCTTAATTTGTCCCATTGAAATGAATGGGAAACTTCTGCAATTCTGCTAAAATTTGCTTGTTTTTGAAACTTAACTACTTCCTCATATTTTCACGTAGAACAACCATTCAAACTTTAAAATGTTCTCAAATTATTGGGCTATTCAGGTATGATTCAGCTTTTTCAAATCTTTTACCGTTTTACTTTTATGGCTCTTAAAGTTTTCAGTTGCAAAATAGTGATTTTTCACAAAATACATGCGTTGTTATGGTTGCTATGCACTTGGCTTCCAGTGTGCCACTGAAGGTTTTGCAGTCTTCTCTTCATGTCCGAACAACTTCTTGCTACTTGCTCAATTTTCACTCAACTTCCACATATTATACATCAAAACGTAGGTATTTTTGCTGGCTTTCAGAAAATGTCACTATCATTGTTGTGGGATTTATAGAATGTTGGCAAATCTCCTCAGACCAACACAAAGTCGCAAAACTCTCCATAAAAAGTCAATGGAGAGTTTTTTCAAAATCACCGCTTGATTTCTGTAATGAGAGGCATATTCAAATCGTCATATCTCCTTAACGAAGCAAAGTTAAGACATGAGGCTTGTCCCCGTATATCTTCAGACACTCCTGACGCTCACAATTCAAGAATTATTTTCTCACCTATTACCGTTCTGAAATGAGTTAGACTTGTTTGAGCGTAGGAAATTCGTCCCTCGCTCAGATTTCTTCAGATTTCAAACTCTGGAAATGAACCACTTTTTTCTCTCGTCATATCTTTTTAATGGATTTCCACAGAGACCTGAAGATTTTCATGATTGTTCACCAAAGCCTGCTGTCTCTTATGGTGAAAGAATGATATCGATACTCCAAATAGATTTAGAGTTAGAAAGCGTTGTTTGAGGGCAAGTCAAGGCAGTTTTTGCTTTGCTCTACTCAGTTATGGTGCATTAGAAGTCAAATATCTTTAATAATTCATATTTTAATGATAAATTGTCAACACTGGAAGATTCCCCCATCTCTTCTGAACAAAACGGTGTAAGAATGACTGTTCTGGCCAATACAGTTAGGAAATTATGGTCATTTGTTTGAGGGGAATCCTCACTATGAGAAATAGACTACAAAAATCCTGTCTCTGTGCTGCGTGTGTGCACCTGTTTTGGCGGGAAAAAGTAAAAAGCCTCTGTGGATTCAAATTCAGCAGCTCCCAGGCTGCTTGACTGAAAACAGCCTGACTGAAAACACTGCCTCTGTCAGTGCGCCCCAGGGTGGCTGTGGCTACAATGTAGCTTGCCATCACCAGTATGTGAATGTGTGTGTGACTGGGTGGATGACTGGATATGTAAAGCGCTTTGGGGTCCTTAGGGACTAGTAAAGCGCCTATATAAATACAGGCCATTTACCAAAACATGTTCTCCTCCTCTGTGTGTTGTGTGGTTGTCTGTGTGTGTGTGTGTGTGTCTGTGTGTGTGTGTGTGTGTGTGTGTGTGTGTGTGTGTGTGTGTGTGTGTGTAAACATAGTATTTCTGCCAAATGATAGTATTTCTGTCAAATTATAGTATTTGTGCTAAAACATAGTATTATTTAAAATTACAATATTCATAGTTCATCACAGTGTCTCTGGTAAATCACAGTATTTCTGCTTGTTGTACTATTTTTCTAAATCATAGTGTTTCTGTAATGCTTAAGTATTTTTGGCTAAATATATTCTTTCTGTTATCTTATACTATTTCTCCTAAATTCTTGTATTTTTGAGAAGTTATCATGTTTCTGGTAAGTTACAATATTTCTGCTAAGTTCTGCTATGCTATTGTATTTCTGCCAAGTATTATGTTTCCTCTAAGATATTGCAGTTTTGCTAAGTTATTCCATTTTAGCAAAGTTCCTTTGCTTCTGCAAAGTTTTTACTATTTCTGCAACTTTTCAGCTTTTTCAGCTAGTTGTTGCAGACAGCTTCAGCTTTAAAGCATCCACACTGCATTTTTGCAGGAAATGCAAATTTTTCTAGTTTCCTTTAATTTCTTAATTTATTGGGATTTTCCTCCTTTTAAGAGTCAGAAGCAGCTGGCAGAGAGTTTAAAGTCCGATTTAAAAACACACTCTCGGACACTCGGTGTCGTGATTGTCGAGGAATTAGGTCACACACGCCCTGCTGTCGGTGATCCTGCACCGTCTCATCCCGGGGGGGGGGTTTCTGTGAGGCTGCAGGGGGGGTCGGGGCATAAAGTGTGCAGGATTTGATCTTAATTCATTTTCTGCAGAGCTGCAGATGTTCCGCTGCTAATCGTTCAAATTAGGGTAAAGGCTTCACTAAAGAGAGAATCAGACGGACTTAGAGTCGGATCAGCGCCACAAACAAAGAGACCAGAAAACTTCCAGGAATTAAACCCGACCGCCGACTCCACAGCAAACACCCAGGCACGCTGTTTTTAATTGAATTTGGTAACGTTTCCGTGAAATCAACGGTTGTGGAGCCGTCAGTGAAACAGTCAGCGAATTTCGTCCTCGTAAACCGAGCTGAAGGAATCAGGTTCAGACGCTCTACAAATGACTTTGAGTTCTTGGAAATGAAACTTAATAATAAAGCTAGCACATGTTTTCTAAATGTGTGAGCAACGATGCGATCAAGAATATTTCCAGTGTTTGTTGTCATAACTTCAGGACCCGCAGACGCTGCTCACACCTTCAAATCGTCGATTCAAACTGTAGAAGAAGAAGAAAGTGTACTTTATTGGTCCCCGTGGGGAAAATCGCTCTCTGCATTTAACCCATTCACTCAGTGAAGCAGTGGGCAGCCATTGGGCGCCCGGGGAGCAGTGTGTAGGGACGGTACCTTGCTCAGGGGTACCTCAGGGTAGCTGTTCAGGGGGAATCGAACCCCCGACCTTCCGATCATGGGGCCACCACTCTAATAAACAACGTTGTAAATAAACAACGTGCCGTTTCCCTCTAAACCCTTGTGCAGCGAACGCCTCGGCTGTGACAGGGAATGCCGACTCGGCACACCTGTGTGTGCGACCTGGCCAGACCAGCCCTGCCTCTGGGCCGTCGAGCAGCAGAGACACACCTGAGCCCCATCGTTCTGCTGCTTCTCACCGCTGAGCTTAGGTAAGACTGAAGGCTTTATTTTTGCTACTAATCATTTTTATGAACCAACCAAAGGCCTGGAAACCCTGGTGCTATCGTTCATCGACGATTAGAAATCATGCAAAAGTCAGGTGAGCACCGGCTGATAACAGTGTGTGGCTGAGTCTCACCTGTCTGCCACCAGGTGTCCACTAAAGGGCACCGCCCCTCTCCCACAACACTGTGAAACCAGTGCCAGGCCTCGTGGTTAATGGGCTCTCCCACTGTAAACGCACACACACACACACACACACACACACAGACAGACACACACACAGAAACACACACACAAACACAACACACGACAGCTACCACCAAACACACACACACAACAGACATAACTAAGTTAATAATGAAACTCAGGTATATAAAACTAACTTTGTTGACATGTAGTGCGTAATTATTTCTCCCCAGAACACTCAGATCTGATATTTTGGCTGAAATCTGAAAAAACCGTCCAACCTGATCCAAGCGTCCTCAGAGACGAGCGGTCGTACTTCTTCACCCAGCTCTCGCCGTACTTCAGAAGCAGTCGCAAAGCTGTCGGAGCGCCGTAAAACTGGCTGATCCTCAGACGCTCGACGGTTTCCCAGTACCTGCCTGAAGGAACCACAGAAACGAACATGTGGAAATATGAAATACAGAATACACGACATGCTTTCAGCTCAGTCACATGAAGTTTCAGCCACATGACGTTTCAGTCACATGACTGAGCTGAAAACATGTCGAGTATTAAAACTTTGTTTGAAACACACACACCAAACACCTGCAGTCAAAACCCAGGGGTAAAAAATCCACAATAGTCTAACATCCATCCATCTGCCCGCCATCCATCCATCCACCCATCCATCCATCCATCCATCCATCTGCATCCATCCATCATCCATCCATCCATCCATCCATCCCCATCCATCCATCCACCCACATCCATCCATCCACCATCCATCCACCATTCATCCATCCATCTGCCATCCATCCATCCATCCACCATCATCCATCATCATCCATCCATCCATCCATCCATCCACACATCCATCCATCATCATCCATCCATCCACATCCATCCATCCATCATCCACCTCCATCATCCATCCACCATCCATCCATCCATCCCATCATCCATCCATCATCCACCATCCATACCATCCATCCATCCATCCCCATCCATCCATCCATCCATCCACTCCATCCATCCATCACCATCATCCATCCCATCCATCCACTCATCCATCATCCATCCATCACCTCACCTCATCATCCATCATCACCCATCCATCCATCCATATCCATCCCATCATCCATCCATCCATCCACCATCCATCATCCCATCCATCCCCACCATCCATCCACCCCATCCATCCATCCATCCATCCCATCCATCCATCCATCCATCCATCCATCCAAACATCCATCCATCCATCCATCCATCCATCCATCCAACCATCCATCTGCCCGCCATCCATCCACCCATCATCCATCCATCCATCCATCCACCCATCCATCCATATTCCAAATGTCCTTCTCCCCAGAAGCTCCTCCTCAGAGATCCTGCTGTGTTCCCATGCCAGATGAGATGCCTGAACCCCTGATGTGTGAACCACCGCAGCCGACAACCAAAGAGACCAGTACAGAGGAGCTGTTGTTCTACTCCAAGGCTCTCCCCGTTCATCATCTGACCAGGACGCCTCCTCGCTGATTTCCAATGGGCATCCCCAACAGGAATTAAAACTGCAGTAATACCCTGAAAGATTATGTATCTCACCTGGATATTGGAGCACCTCAGGGTCTTTACCTTACATCACCCTTCAGGTGACTATTGTGATTTTATGCTTTATAAATTAAATAAAATGTATTTAAAATAATTAAGAGGAATATAAACCACAGCTGGGGATTAAATGTCTGGAGTAATTACTAACACTTACACTTACTTCTGCACCTATCAAACAAGACCACAACATGACTATAAAATCACATTCACCTTGTGGCGCCTCTTTGAGGTCACAGATGTTTGAGAAAACAGAGGAAGTACGGTAATAAAACAATGGAGGTGCGATAAGCTGCCTGTGCAGGTAATAAAACACCTTTAATGAGTCACTAAAGCCTAGAACACCTGGTTGTACCTTCCTTGAGGTCACCTGTGAGGAGAGGGCGGAGCTTCATGAGCTTCACGTGTTACTCTTACCTGGATTTGGATAAACAGGTGTGCTCTCAAACAGGACGGTGGTGGCGCCGTTGCACAGCGGGCCATACACCACGTAGCTGTGTCCCGTAATCCAGCCGACGTCTGCCACGCAGCCGAACACGTCACCGTCCCGGTAATCAAACACGTGCTGTAACAATAAGGTCGGGGAAACCTGCAGTCAGCTGAGACTAAAGAAGTCACCTGGATGAGTGACGAAACGTTTCTCCCACAAAATGCTATGTCCAGATGAACAGAATCAACTTTTGGAGAATAAAGAATAAAGGATAATAGACACATTTGTTCTGTCATTTATGAGTAAATTTGGCACTTTTGGTGCTCCACATATAAACTGAGTGTGACACATTAAATGAAAAGTCACAGTGTTTGTAGCTGAGCGGCTGAAGCAGCTGATCTGAAGCGTTTCAACCACAAACACCCCCCCTCCCCGATACACACACATTAGTGCTCGTCGCTCCTTTTTCACATAAATCAGCTTTTGTTCTGTTTCACATCCAAACAACCAGCGAGCCAAAAACTCTGAGCCGCTAAGCAGCTTTAGAAATTAGCACTGATAAATATTTGGCAGACATGGAGGTGTGTGTGTGTGTGTGTGTGTGTGTTATGTTTATATTCAATCATGAACAACAACATCAGGTCATCATGTGACACATGCAGAGGAAGCGGATGTCTCAATAAAGGCTAATTTAAAGCTTTTCAGAGGCAGGCTCGCTCTTCATCATCACCCTCTTCTTCCTCCTCGCCGGTGAGGTCACTGTTGTGCGGCTTGTTATGTAATTGCTCTGCTTTGTCTTCAAGGACACAAACAGCCCATTCAAAAACACGAAACTTTATCAAACGTCCTGCCAGAGGAGGGTGAGGGAGGAGGCGATGGAGGGAGGAGAACCCCCCCCCCCCCCCCACTGAAAACAATGTCTCAGTTATTCTCAACTTTGCAAACATCGTTAGAACAGGTTTCAAGTCGCTGACATAGAAATCATGCCTGCAGCCAATCAAAAGTTGGCACCTGACGCCAGAGAGGAGAACCTGCACTGACCTCTGCACCTGAACTCTGCCCTAAAGATTTTTGCCCTGGAAATATGAAATATCGTTCTCCTGCTGACGTTCCTCAGAACCTCCATACAGAACATTTTAGAAAGAGGACGAGTACCTGGAGTGTCAGGGATGCATACAGCAGGTATCCCGCCTGTGTGTGGACGACGCCCTTCGGTTTGCCCGTGCTGCCCGACGTGTAGAGCAGGAAGAGGAGGTCCTCGCTGTCGAGAGCCTCGGGGGCACAGACGGCCGGCTGAGAGGACATCGCCTGCAACACGACACGGAGCTCAAACGCTGATCAACAATTCAATATTCAGATTGTATCGATAAAGTATCGATCTCACCTCCTCCAGCTGGACGTCCCTCTCTCCCATCACCACTGGCGTCTCAGTCCTCTGACAGACGAAGACGTGCTGGACGGAGGGACAGGTCTTTACCGCGGCGTCCACGGTGGCTTTGAGCTGGATGACCCGGCCTCCTCTCACACCTTCATTAAAGGTGATCACAGCTTTACAGCCAGCTGGAGAGCAGCAGAGGGACAGTTTGTCATGATTTAATGATGAAGTGGAGTTCCTCAGGGCTCAACCCCAGGTCCTCTTTCATTTCACTTTATTGCTTCTTTTAAAAGTTTCCCTGCGGTCACACTCAGGAGAATCAGTAAAGTCAGAGATCACTCCCAGGTGTTTGACATGTGACGTCACCTGATCTGTTACCTGAGGAGCACACACTGAGCACTTCTTCTTCTCTTGTATGACTTTAGAAACTCACTTTTCACTCGTCAAATGTTGTTACTCATTAACAGACGTTCCTCTGAGGGGTATTACAGTTAATGTGCTTTATGAATGGACTGTGAGTGTGTGTGTCACAGACACTGTTTGTGTGTCTGACGTTGTGAGCTGCCTCATTTTGTTTTTGTGGAATTTCATCTCATTTGAAAGTTTTACAGTTGAATCCGAGTCCTGAGCTGCTTCACAGATGTTGGTTGTAGAGAAAGTTTGATCCTGTCAGCTTTAAAATGTTCATTATTGTCACGATTACTAATATCATAATTCTCTGAATGTTTACATTTAAATGTGTTTTTGTGTCCGACAGTGAAAATCTGTCAACAGGAAGTCAAACTGTGGCTGAAAACGATCCAGAGTCAACCTTTGAACTGCATAAAAATATAAGAGTCTGGTGATAAAACGTTGCTGCGTCTGTGCCAGAGGTCGGAGGTCAGGTTGGCTCTGACTAAAGCGAGTGTGTTCTGCTGCTGGTTTTGGTTCATGTGAAGAAACTGTTGAAGTCCAGACAAACTTCTGCTCTCAGCTCACAATCTGCAGATAATCCCAGATTTAATGCAAAGGAGCATCAAATATGCAATAACAGAAAGTTGCACTGCCCTGTTTGCGCTTATTCAGCCATCAGCCACAGAGGACGGTGGAAGGAGGCAGGGATTGGCTGAAAAAATATGTTTTGGTAAATTTACCAGCAGCATGAGTCTGACGAGGATTTGCTTCTTAAATCTGCACCAAGAAAAAAACTGAGAAATAACTGCAGAAACTCAGAGAAACCCTAAAAAGATTCAGAGGACAGAAGAATCGCTGGTTTCCTCATTTCCTGCTGCTGTCGGTTCAAACGACCGTTGGGTTTTATTGCTACTCCTGAAACGCCACGCTTCACTGATTTGTTTCCAAAACACATCCCTGGACGGTGAGGCTGACCTCCACGTCCCTGAACCCTCCGCCTGCTGTCAGACCAGACACACCACAAGCTAAAAATGACTCTGTGTGATTCTGCGGGAATCGAACAGTCAGAGCTTTAAATGTTCAGTCTTTGTGAGAGATTAGATCGCACAGAGAGCGTGGGGGACTGACATGCAGGAAATGGTCTGGCAGCATACAGGTCACCTGTTCAGCCAGGTGAGGTTCAGCAGCAGCCCACAGGGTAAAGGTTTAACATGACTCCATGTGTGAAATACAGCAGCGGATCCAGGATGCCCTCGGGAGCTTTGAATTAGGGTCTCACACGGTTTATTACCCGTGATCATCCCATGGTCACCGGTGAGCGGTGCAGGTGTCGACAACAATATAGACGCTAGGAGACCGAGACGCTAGGAGACCGACACTCGTACCGCTCGCTCTGATGGAAGGATCGAGGGAAGCTCAGGGTTCAGTCTCTAACCCTAGCCATACCCCGCCTCCTGACAGGGAACTTTTACCTATTTGGCATCATCGACAAATATGTGACCACAAAGGAACCGTGAGGCTGAAGAGACGCGATCTGAACGGGAACATGTTCTAGTTCATGAAGCTCTGTTGGTCTCACACACAGCCCGACGCGACTCATCACCTGCTTTGTTTCAGGTGCGATCCACGTTCCTGCTGTGAACTTCTTCTCTGGTTTCTTCTTTGTTCAGTGACTGAATGTGGAGCCAACGACGCATCATCAGGAACCATCTCTGTGGTGATGAAGATGATGACCTCTGCCCACAGCAGAGGTCACATGATGACTTCATGCACTGCAGGCGTGCTTACACCGACGTTTCTAATAATGAGGTGTTTGAGATTTTCCTCGAGTGGCTGAGGAAAGGTCGTGATCCGGCCTTTCAAGCTGTGCTCCACATGCGTGCAGGTTAGTGACATCTATCAGGTTTCCTCTGGTCTGTGGAACAGGTAAGGACTGCTGAATCTGTAAGTTTGCTCAGAGGAATCGTGCAGTGCGTTCTTGGTTCATGTTGTGGATCAAATCATTACTCCCTCAGTGTGTCAGCGTTCCTAATATGAATGCATGAAGCACCTTTACATGTCTGTTTGTTGGTGATCTGCACCTGCTGAAACAACTTTAACATCCATTTTCACCTCACCTCCTCAAAGCTCATCTTTCCTTAGAGACCCAAAGAATTCATCATAATGAAAATATCAATAACAACAATGACTTCTGTGTGTTTCGTCTCTTTGGCAGGACTGAATTTTCTGAGGGGCTGACATCAGAGGGCTGATGATGATGATGAAAGAGGTGTACTCACCATCTTGGATCCTTCCTGCTAGAGCATCAGAGCTGAATCCGGCAAACACCACGGTGTGCACCGCGCCGATACGGGCACACGCCAACATGGCTGCCACCGCCAGCGGAGACACGGGCATATAAATGGCCACTCGGTCACCTTTGTTGATCCCGTGACTCTTCAGGGCGTTGGCAAGGCGGCAAGTTGTCTCCAGCAGCTCCCTGCAGGTCAGACAGAGTGAGGATGATGAAGGTGGCTGATTATTTCCAGCTTTGTGTATTTATTCTCAAAGGGAAGAGTGGCTTTGCATGACTCGTAGTTTGAAATAATCCTTCTTTGTCTGAGTTCATCATCCGTCTAAAACCAGCTGCTTTAGCTCCTCCCCTTACAGAAAACAGGACTAATCAGACAGCAGGACATGGGAGGAAACAATTAACAGCTGGTGAGAACCATCACCTGATGAGAGCTGAACCTGTGTCATGTTCAATGGCGCCACTCCGTGCATACCTGTGCTTGGTGTGGCTGTGTCAATGTCACCTCCAAAACACTAGTTGGCAGTGGAGTTCCTGTCTTCAGAAAGGATATCAGAAGGAGAGGCTGGAAACAGGAGATAACTAACTTGGAGGCACCTAACCAAAGGCCAATCAGTCACCACAGGCTATTACATTTGCAGACAGGTGTAGGTTAGGGTGGTGCAGGTTCAGGTGTGGCTACGACATAACGAAGGAGTATGACTCCCACCGTGACCGTTCTGAAAGCTGAACCTGTAAATTCGAGTGCATCACCCTAAAAATATCCGGTCTTTAAGTGATGACGTATGAACCCTGGGTCCAAACTGCTCTGTTTATTAAGGCTGTTGTGTTTTTAACATGTTTTCATGTTTTGTATCTTGTTCTGTTTAATCTGAATAAGCCACTAAAAACAGTCAGTGATCACTGTCGGCCTCAGTTTTAAAACCCTTATGATGTAACTGCAGCCCATGCAGCAGTATATTAATGACTAACCTCGTATTGTGGATGGATTATCTCAGTTGTTCTCCTGACTGAAGTTTGGTCAGTTTACAGCATCCTGCCATGCGATTACATTTGTCCCTAACCATCAGGAACCCTCACGTTAACTTTTATCAAGTGGAAAATTGTTAGCGTTCATCCTCCAGCTTCACTGTGTTTATGCTAACATAGCTGTGTCGCTAGCGGTCACGTAGCACATCATTATATAGCAGCTAGCCCAACTTCAGTAACCCTGCAAACGCCACTGCTGTTTACTTTTCTGTCTTCATTTATGTTGAAAGTGACAGCAGAGCTGTACGTTTTAACTTTTCATAAAGAACATGCTATATCATGTTTAGGTGGAAACTAGCGAGCTAACGTCCTGCTAACTTCTATCCATCCATCGATCCATTTTCTTCTGCTTCTCCGGGGCCGGGTCGCGGGGGCAGCAGCCCAAGCAGAGAAGCCCAGACCTCCCTTTCCCCAGCCACCTCCTGCGTGCGGAGTGAGGCGGGAAAGAAAGTGCGAGAGAGAGGGTGAGAGAAAAAAAACCCCCACTGCTCGCATCATTCACTTCAAAGAGTGAACGAGTCGGCTCTCAGAGCCGTTTCGTTCGCGACCAACACATCACTAGTCGCAGGACATTTTGGGACACAGCTCTAGAGTCATTGTGGTTACTTCCTGTTTTACTTTGAAGGTTAATCTTCTGTTGTGCATCCTTCTAGTTTTACATCCTGCCTGGTGTTTCTTGCTGTGTAATCTTTGTTCACTTTGAGATGATGTTATTCCAGTTGGACTTTGCTGTGTTTGGATTTGGTTATCTCCTTTGGTTAGCTCCCATGCTGTTGGCGGAGAGACTCTAAGCTGAATATATCAATCAGACCATCACAGCTGTAACTGAAACCCTGCAAAGTGAAGCTGCTGACAGCTGAGGTTTCTGGAGCCAGGTGAAGATGCACAGCAGAAACACCTGCTCCACCTTTACGTTGCTCCAACACCTCTGTGGCTTTGCTGCGTGCTGATAAGATAAAGAGCGGTGTCATCTGCATAGAGGGAGGTCATGGCTTGATTTCTATCAGTACAGCTGATTAAATGATAACAGGTGTTCTTACCTGTAGGTGACCTTCACCTCAGTGCCGGGTTCATCTTGCTCCCAGATCAGAGCCACTCGGTCCGGATGTTTTTCCACGTGGACATCCAGGCAGTTCACTGACAGACAGACAGCGACTCAAACTGAGGCTTCAACAAACTAAACTTTTTATCAAACATAAAAATCAGATTCAGATCACAGTGCTCACACAGATTTACACAGATCTGTGAACAACATCTGAGAGTCATGGGTCTTTGTTTTTGTAGAAAATGTTTCAGATCTTTGAGTTCAGCTCATGATAAATGGGAGCAAAAATAAAAGTGTTGAGTTTTTGTTCAGCACCAGGAGAATAAGCTTTAAACATTTCATGCACTGTCCCAGTATCTCCGATCATTTCCAGGTCCCTTGTCATCATGTAGCAGACTGGTGACTCCAAACGTGAGCAGAAACAGCACAAAGTGAACCTTTTAAAGCCAGAAATACAAACGTGTCATAGACAAGGCAGATGCAAAAACTCGAGGCTGGACACAAATGAGGACGGCAAACAGAGACAACGGCACGGGGAGACTGAGCCTATTTATACAAGAGACCCAAAGAAAACCCAGAACCAACACAAAACAGGACGGCACTGACCACAGAGACCCAAAACCCCCACAAGGGAAGGCTGGGAACTACAAGGAATAAACCCTGACCACAACACGACTGGAAATACGCGGAGCTAAAGAGCAGTGACGAATGTGGAAATCAAACTCAACTAAAACCAGAGCAGAACGCAAGTTCACAACCTCAGAATGACCTGAGGCACCTGTTAGTCAAAGAGGCCACACCCCTAATAGTCAGTCCTACATGCTACACCTGTAGAGGTGTTATGGGGGTAAATTATCTACAGAAACCAGAAATGTTTGTGTATCAGGCTGTGAATATGTTGACTCACCGCTGCCTCTGCTGGACATTAGAAAAACTGCAGGTTTAAGGCTTTCTTTTTCAGCCCTGGATGGCTCAATGCAGCTCCAGAATTCAGAATCCAGAATTCCTCCTCACGGCTGCTTAGTCCCGTCAGCAGCTACTGGAACGTCTGATGGAGGTCTGAAGGTTACGCACTGATAGATTTACAGACCGGTCTGACTCTGAGTGCTCCCAGAGTCTCAGAGATGGTGTTTGTGGTGAAAATCACACCGCCAATATTTCACTTTGCTCACTTTGCTTCTGGATTTTAAGCCACGGAGGTGGATTTCATACAGAAACTGACTGAATAAAATACGATTAATTCTACTAAGCAAACGTTTGAAGCTGAGGAAACAAATGTTTCTCTTCATTGTTTAATAATCTTTAAGAAGACAGGATTCAAGCCAGTGTGCCAAACATCATCACACTCCTATATTTACTCGTTTTATCTCATCAGGTTTCAGTTCATCGTGAAACCTTCAAAACCTGCAGCTGCAGCTGTGTCCTCTATCCCTCGTGTTTTGTGGCGTCAGCATCTCTCAGATCCTCTAATGATTAATTCTGTATCTGATGCAAAGTGCTGCAAACACATCGTGTGATGCAGAGCGTCTTCATTTATGTTCTGATTGAACATTAATCTGAAAATGGGCTTAAACCTGCAGATCCTGTCACGCAGCAGCTTTACAAAGTCATTTATGTAACAAAGAGCAGGAACAGAAAAGAAAAGCATCCAATCAGATTGGAGAGAAATCCTCCAGCCGGCGTTATTGGAATATTATTGGATTATTATTGGATTATTATTGGATTATTATTGGATTATCATGAGAGAGAGAAAAACAACAGAGGAGGATAAAGAGAGAAACGCAGTCAGGTCACACCCTGCAGAGAGGCAGATACTCAGTAAACCATTAGTATTGTAATTACTCACAGCACTGTCTCAGTTACTTACTGTCATGTGTTTACACACTAACATGCACACAGTAAGCTAACATATGAAACTTCCAGTCTGATCGCTGACTCTTATTTAACCCAATAAACAAACAGTCCACTGACTAAATCTTGATTTCTATCAAATCGTATCAATAAAGCTCAACGAGCACAGCAGTGACAGCAACAATAACCTCTGCTGCAAACACTGAAGCAGAAACATCTGAACATCAGAAACAGCCAGCTCCTCCCCCTGCCCCTGCAGGTGTGTTACTGATCAGGTGAAGTGGCTTTATTGTAATTTTGACCGTGTGCAGTGGTTCAGTACACAGTGAACTGAGACAGAGTTCCTCCAACACCCTGGTGCAGACAATCAGCATGGGACTGCATGAAGTGCAAGTGTGCAAAAACACAACAACGGTGCAACATTAGACACAAGCGTGCAATAGAAATGTGCAAAAGACTGAGCAGAATGTAACTGTGTCAGTCCAGTCACGGAGTGTTCAGGAGTCTGACGATTTGGGGGAAGAAGCTGTTCCTCGGTGAGGGGTGTGTGGCGTCCTCCATGATGCTGGTGGCTTTGCAGATGGAGCAGGTGTGATAGGTGTCTGTGATGGAGGGAAGAGAGGCTCCAATGATCTCAGCTGCGCTCACTATCCGTTGTAGAGCATTGTGATCCGATACGGTGCAGTTACCATTCAGACAGTGATGCAGCTGCTCAGGACGCTCTCGATAGTCGCTCTGCAGAAGGTGGTGAGAATGGCAGGAGGGAGATGGGCTTCCCTCAGCTTCCTCAGGAAGTAGAGACGCTGCTGGGGCTTCTTAGTTATGGAGCTGGTGTTGAGGGACCAGGAGAGGTTCTCTACCAGGTGGACATCAAGGAATCTGGTGCTCTTGATGACCTCCGCAGAGGATCCATCAATGTTCAGTGGACAGTGATCTCTCCGTGCTTTCCTGAAGTCAACAATCATCTCTTTTGTTTTGTCCACATTCAGAGACAGGTTGTTGACTCGACACCAGTCCGTCAGCTGTTGCGCCTCCTCTCTGTATGCTGACTCGTTCTTGCTGATGAGACCCACCACAGTCGCTCAGTGTGGTGGTGTTGGAGATGCTGTTGATCCAGATTGTCTGAGGCCTCTGCGTCAGGATCCAGGTGCAGAGAGAGGTGTTCAGGCCCAGCAGGCTCAGTTTAACAATCAGGTGCTGAGGAATGGTTGTGCTGAAGTCTATGAACAGCATTCATCAGGTGTCTTATTGACAGGTGTGTTACTGACATGTGGGCTTGAGCTGAGCTTCAGGGGTCACCAGTTTCTGCAGTTATGGTCTGAAACATAATCAGGTGACAGTAAAGGTGACCTTTGACCTGTTGAATATAAAACGGCACCACTTGAGGGTTTGATCCGGTTTGGATGAAGTCCAGGTGAGTGTGTGCAGAATCAGAGGCCGAACTGAGAGCTCTCGCTGTGTTATCAGCCATGCACATTCCTCCAGACCACGCCTCCTCCTTGTGCCAACAGCTCATTATCAGCTCAGTCAGCAGCAGTGGCTCCGCCCAGCGACATGGAAGTAATGGGTGTGGTAAAAAAACGGAAACAAACGACCACATGAGGAGATGTGCGTATTCATAAAAAGGTGAATACATGATGAGAAGCCTGCGGCACAGGACTGAACTTTGCCTTCATTTTATGATCATTATATGTACTCACATGCATTAACACAGAAACAGACACACCCACATGATCGCTAACATGCGTTTGTTTAAAAGGATTCATTCATGTGCAAAAACACATGACTGTCTGCATGAATAAAGCTTGGTCTGAAAGCAGAGCCATTATTAACCTTTAAATGTGTTTCGGTCCGAGCCACAGAACAAACGGACACATTTCTGAATGACGTCTGGTGAGTCGTCCTTTTTTCTGGCCTCATTAGGAGCCGCCGTACAAACACTCAGACGGGCCAGAGCTTTAAACTGTGACTGATCAGCAACAAAAGAACACCCCCATCACACCCCCACCATCATTACACCAGCAGCTCCGACTGTGAGACTGTGAGGTTTCAAACTGAGCTCAGGCCTCAATGATCAAACTGCATGACAACAAAACCTTCATTTAGCCTCTTCATCAGAGCTGCAGACCCACAGAGTCCTTTACATTTCCTGCAGGCTTTATTTTTTCACTAAAGCGTCAAACACAGTCCAGAGAAAATCAAGGTACAAAACTACTGACTTATACTTAATCAGATAAAACATTTAAACACATCAGTAAATGTAATTAGAGCAAGCAAGCAATTTATTTATATAGCAGTTTCAGATCAGCCCCCAGCTGAACACAAAGTGCTGAACACTTGACATGCCAAAAGTGATACATTGAACATGTTAAAGAATAAGAAAAATAATAATAATAATAATATTAATATATGTATTAAAATGGAAAATAAAATGATTATTAAAATGTCATTTAAAATAATAAAATTAGCACAAATAGCAAAAACAATAATAAAATAGCATAGAAAATGACGATGAGCATTACATTTAAAACAATAAAATCAGGGTCAGACTGTGTCATAAGCCAAGGAGTAAAAACAGAAGGGCTGCTAGCTGCAGCAGCACCGTTGTTACTGATTGATGGGAGATTAGTGTGGAAACAGCGGAAGTTAAAAATGGTGAAAATCTGACTGAAGTTTGGCTCCGTTCGGCTTTTTCTTCATTACAAACTTTGACTGAAGCGCACAAACAGCCGCACACACAGGCGAGTAAAATCAGACACATTTTGAATGAAGTCTGGTGCAGACGCTGGGTCCCCGCACAGAGGAGTTCAGGGCTCCTGCGCTCAGTATCGATCACTGATTAATAACAGAGTTATCAGCGTGTTATTGACTGGCACGCGCAGGAAACGTGACCGACTCTCCGACAGCGGGAAGTTTGACTGAGCACGACGGAGGAACTCTGATTAAATATCGGGATCGATCAGGTTATTGATCGACGGGAAACTCACCGGACACGTTGAGCTTTCCTCCCAGGAACCAGCCGATCCTCCCGCTGCTCAGGTCGCAATCCCGGACCCGGTGGAACGGTTCCACCCAGCGGAGCCTGTCGGCGGCGGCGGCCCCCCAGAACCGATCCGGGTCCGTGACGGAGAGGCGGTACAGGTCCCTGTGGGAGAGCCGGGACAGCTCGGTGCTCCAGGTCCCGGGGGCAGGAGCGTGAGGCTGGTAGGACAGACACCTGCCGGGTCCCGGAGCCCTGCGGCGGCTCAGCGCGGCCCAGAAGAGCCCGGACCCCCTGCTGCGCGCGGCCATGGCGATCCTGAGCGGTCAGCTGTGAGACCGGAACACCTCCGCTCCTCAGAGCCGGCCCCTCGGCCCTCCCACCCCTCAGGTGTGTCCAGGTGCAGCAGGTATGGAGGAACAGTAGTGCCGAGTTTCGGTGCTCCAGCATCCGTTATGAACATAATTATACCTGAAGTCTGAGTTTTGGATTGAAGAGTTAAAATGAAATTCTGAACTTATTTATGAAATGAACTTTTTTTTGTAAAAAAATTAAATAAAAAATGAATTCACTCATTATTACTTATTATTTTAGAGAGTTTGTCTCATATTTATTCAGAAACATGTAATAAAAATATGTTTGCATTTTTAATCCCATAATGATGTTTTTTATATTACATTTAAATTAAAGTCAGAACGTCAACTTTAATCTTTCTGTGAAGGTTCTCAGTCATCCAGGTCATCGTAGTCTAAGGAGCTTGCAAAGAAAAGCATCTGGACTTCTTTAAGTTACTTGAAGACGTTTCACCTCTCATCCGAGAAGCTTCTTCAGAGGTGAAACGTCTTCAAGTAACTTAAAGAAGTCCAGACGCTTTTCTTTGCAAGCTCCTTTGTCAACTTTAATCTGCTCGTGTTCACTTTTTATTGTCACATTTATTTATTAAACTACAAACAATTTCCTGTCTTGTCTTCTTATTGTTAACGGTTACATCACTTCCTTTGTGAACATACAGAAACCATTTAAATTTGGACTAAGGTGTCCCCGGCTGAGCGTCCTCATGAAGCCGCCTGCTCACATTAAAACCTGCAGATATTTAAAAGTGGTGGCACGCCTGTAAAGTCACGCCTATGCGAGCAGTTTGGGTGTTTTGCATTTCTAAAGGAGGCTCTGTGAGCCGAGTGTCCACAGATGTGGAAAAACCTGCGGCACAGAAACAAGCAGAGCGTGCAAAACACAACTTCCTTTCTGCGTGTTTTATTAAAATGTCAGAGCGAGGTCTGAAGATCGCACACAAGACCAAACGGGTCAAACAGGAAGGCCGTTTGTCATCGAGTGCGTGAGGTCATACTTCAGACTCAGTTTTAGCTAAAGGAAGGAGGTGATTTGTCTTTCAGCCGGCGATGAGCACAAGGACGCTGAAGAGAAGCTGCTGGATTTGTACAAAATGAAATGTCTGCAGTGGACAGATATCCATGGTTACAGCCTCGACCAATAAGGAGCACGGATGCTGTATCACAGGATGGCTGGTCAGCTGCGCAAACATCTACTGTAATCTGCACATTTCCACTTTTTTTATTCTCAGAATTTTCTTTATGTCTTTATGTTTATAAAGAGACGAGCTGAAACACGAGGCTTTCAAAGATTAGAGACAGGAAGTTACCGCCGAGTGTTTCCTGTGTGGATAACAACAGTAAAACATGACAAAAGACACGATTAATCTGACGTAAACAGCTGATTCCCGCTGTCAGCGACACTTCAGCTTTAACCCTGTGAGCGTCTGAGTGCCTGACCAGCTCGCCGACGTCCACGTTAAATCTGCGGCTCCTCGCATGCCTGTCAGCCAATAAGCTGTCACCATTATTAGCCCGCATCGAAACTGGGATTAACAGCTGCAGCTCTGACACGCTGACATGGAAAACATGGCGGTCTTTAACAGGTAAACAGAGACAACAGTAGCAATCAGCGGTCGCCACGGTGATTAAACTGTTCAAACACAAAGGGTCAGGATTATCTGCTGATTGGATCCTTTAATCTCACCTCTGTTCAGCTGGAAAACAGCTGGATTACATGAGCAGCTATCACAGAGGGGCACGGCCGACACAACAGAGGTCAAAGGTCACAAAGCAGGACAACTGGTCAGACAGGAAAACTGCAGGCGCTCTATTCTGAAAGTGCAGAGGAACTCTGTGTGCATGTGGGCTGGAATCAGACTGTATATAAAGAACAGTCATTCACCTGTCAAAGAGGCCACGCCCCAAATAATGCAAACGTCATTCTTCATTTATATTGAAATTTGGCATGGCGATCATTTCTGATCTGAGTTTGTTTTCAAAATAAACAGACGCCACATGACACATCAGTAATAACTAAGTTATTACCAAACAGATACGAGTTTAACGACCACGCGGCGCCACGCCTCACAGCTCCGGTGCAGAGTGCGACTGTGGCCGCTGAGTTCTTGCAGTTCTTAAACACTGTAAACACAAACGGCGAGTTCTCCCACTTGCCGTTTGTGTTTACGGTTTCATCGTTTTGCTTTAAAGATTCGACACCAGCTGGGCAGCAATCATGGATCCGTCCGGGACCACCTCCTGTTCGATGCTGCTGATTGGCGGGGGGGCGTTTCCCTGCGCTCCTGTCTGCTTCACGTGAGCTTTGGTCTGCAGGTGAGCCTTGAGAAAGGTGAACAGGCGGAAGTGTTTACCGCAGTCGCGGCAGCTGTACGGCATCTCGCCGCTGTGGATGCTGCGGTGCCTCATGAAGCTTGTGGCGAGGTTGAAGGTCTTGGGGCACAGCGAGCAGCGGTACGGTTTCTCCCCAGTGTGTGTGTAGCGGTGGTCGCGCAGCAGCTCCTTCAGACGGTAGCTTTTCCCACAGATGTCGCAGTGGAAAGGTTTCTCCCCGGTGTGGCTCCGCTGGTGTGCGCGGTACTGCGATGGGTTCGGGAACTTCTTGCCGCAGACCTCGCAGCTAACGATTGCGTCGACAGCGGGCAGCTCGTCGGCGGGCAGCTCGTGCGAATGTTTGCTGATGACGTGGTTTTTCAGGCAGCGGAAGCTCTTGCCGCAGATAGAGCAGAGCTGCCGCTCGCCAGTGTGCGTCGCCTGGTGGCTGCGCAGGTTGGCGGCCTGCGTGAAGCCCTTCCCGCAGGTGGGGCAGCGGAACGGCCGCACTTCCTGGTGCACCAGCTTGTGGCGTGTCAGGTGGCAGGCGTGGTAGAAGCCCTTCCCGCAGACGTCACAGATGAACGACTTGTCGAAGTGCGTGATGCGGTGCGTCTTCAGCACGCTCACGCAGGCGTAGCCCTTTCCGCAGATGTCGCAGTGGCAGCTCTTCTCGCCGGTGTGCCGCGCCTTCACGTGCAGGTCGCGATGCGCCTTGTGGTTAAACCTCTTCGGGCAGAAGTCGCAGATGTACGGCAGCAGCCCGTGATTTTTCAGCTCGTGTTCACGCAGTTTCAGGACACCAGTGAACCGCAGGCCACACACCGAGCACGCCGGGTGAGCCTTCTTCTCGTGGTCGGCGAGCCGCTCGCTGTTTGGAAACAACATGGCGCAGTGCGAGCACTGTAGGTGAGTCTCTGTTGCCTCACCAGACACCACGATTCGAGCTCTCTTCCTCCGGCCGCGAGGCCTCTTCCTGACCCCACCCACTGCCGCTGAGGCACTGCTGGATGGAGGCGACGTCGAGCGAGCGTACTCGTGGTCATCGGCCTGAGGCGCAGACGAGGAGGGGGAGAGCTCTGTCCCCTGACCTGTTACATCACACGTGCTTTCATTTCCACCTGCAACAGAGCAACAGGAAGTCTGTGAGCGGGACGTTACTCGTAGACGGGACAGTCGGACAGCGCTCGCACATCTTAAAAAACTATCAAGTAACCTGAGAAAATATGATGTCACGGCCAATCATGATGCTTTGATTTCACGCTACAGACAACACCTTCACCAAACAGGTGCCTGTCTGGGGGTGTGGCCTACTGCATAACACCCACACTGTGGATAAGAACCTCACCTTTTTCAGGTTTAATCAGTGACAAATCAAAGGAGCAACTTCTCACCGTTAGCGTGACTCTCCAGTGACACCAGCACACACTGTGAGTCTGCGGCGGCGTTCTGAAAGACAGAGGACAGGTGTCAGTGCTCGCTTAGCGCTCATTCTCTGGCAGTTTGCTGGACTCACTCACTGACCTCATAAACCAAGATGTAGGTCTGCTTTGAGGGGGGGAAGGGAGCGCCACCGCCGCCTTCGCCTGCAAAACAGGAAACAGCAAGTACACAACCTGAGGCGTTTAGGTGGTGATGTAATCATTCTTTCAGGGACCCCGTCCCAGCTGTTCAATCTGCAGCCAATCAGAGGTCAGAGTACTGACCTCCGGCTGTCTCTGAAACATCCTCACTCCCATCATGCATCTGGCCCACGTTCTCGCCGCTCTTCATAACGCTCAGATTGACCAGCTTCAGGATTTTCTCCACAGCTTCAAAACAGAGATGCTCGACGAGAGCGCCGAGTTTCTCCTGTGAGGAAAACACACACACCGTTTCATGACTCATGTTTTCTGATGATAGGTGATGGATCTTCATTGGGAATGTTCTTGTTTTTAGGTTTTCTTCACTGTCACTCCGACTCCGACAAAACTGTCTGCACATGATCACACATATGAGGGGAAAAAGATTCATATTTGGTTCAGGATATTTCCCAAAAACAATGCTGAACGCTAACCTATACTTGGAATCTGTGAGGTAAAAGCAGAAAAACAGAAAAAGCAGAAAAACAGCTCCTGCTGCAGGTGAATGTCTTTACCTGTGTGTTAAGCGAAACGTTTCTCTTTCCAACTTAAAACATGCCGAAATGTAGGCGGCTTAGATTTCAGTCACAGGTAAGAAGGAGGAGCCAATTTTCAGGCTCTAGGTCTAAGTAGTCTCGGTTGTAATGATTTGTGTCACTGCGTTAATAAATTATTGACGAACTAAAATTGGAGGATTTTTAAATGGAGCTCGGGATGATGACATCGGGACTTTGGGAGTGAGTAAACCACTTAAACACCTCGCGCTTCTTCTTCGTCTTCTCTCGCACGCACACCGTGAGCACGTGAAACCGGAAGAGCTGGAGTTGAGCTAGCTGTTAGCGAGAGTTAGCTGGGCTGGCTTACCTCGGCTTCGAGGCTTTGTCTGTTTAAAGAAGCTCCCTCCACAGCGCTGAAAATCTCCGTCACCACCGCCCTGGCCAGGCTGTTGACGACGAGCGCCACTTCATTCCTGAAAGTGCTTAAATCAGCCATTTTTTTAGGAGTTCCCGCTCTCAGTGGCCAGTTAGCTTAGCAACCAAACCGCTAATGTGGATAGAGGAAGTGACGTAATTGGCTTATCCCGCAGGCACTGGTCGGGAAAGGGAAGCGGAAAGTGAATAAAAGTACATTTATTGATTTTCTGCTGAATCTACTGAAGGCGTCGCGCATTGGATAATAAACATTACGAAAAATCCTTAAATTACATGATTTTAAAATAGAGTTTGGCTTACTTCAGTGTGGAATATGAACGTAAATGTGTCTTTAATGGAATAGAATAGAGATATCCTTTATTGTCCCTCACCGGGACAGGCGGAGCATGCAGATTCACACAAAAGTAAAGAATATGAAATTTAAAAAAACAACAATTAAGAGACTGTAGAGGCAGATTTCCAACATTAAAAAAGCAGGACTCACAGAAATGTGCAGCTGAGTAGGATTATTGGTGCACAAAATGCTGTATATTTGTGCTTAAAAACCAACAACAACAGACTATTTAGCAAAAATGGAAAAACTGCAAATACCAGCAGGATGTAAATACTTTATTGAGTTTGTTGGGAGCTGTGACGGAAGTCCAACAGCTGCTGGGAGGAGGGACCTGCGACACTCCTTTGTGGCTGATGATACACGTGTAATTTAATTCAGATAACACAGAAAAAACAGTATTAAATGGTATAAAAACATTTTTATTTTCAAAGGTGCCTGTTTTTCTTCTAATACCGGCAGCAACGCCTAAACTGGAATTAAATCATATTTTCAATTCATCCTTCAGTTTCATTACATTTGTTTTATAACAGAAAGATGAAGATGAGTGAATCTCTTGGCCTTTTATGAATTTTATTTGTATTTTTTCCACCTATCTGGTTAATTTGGGGTACCGCTAAGTATGTATGGAAGTCAGTGGGTGGCAAAAGTGATAGAAACAATTCACAAACAATTTGAATTAAACATTTATGGTACTCAAAGTTTCCTGTAAAAACTGAATATAGAATTTGGAAACTTTATAGAATGATGCTCTTTTAAAACTAGTAGTAAATATGTACCTCTTTTTTTTCAGCTGATGTGTAAAATTAAGTTTTAATCAGTGTTTGTGTTAATAAATCACAACAAAGCTCAGCTGATTCCAAAAATACTTCTTTATTTTCCACCCTGCTGAATCTCCACCTGTATAAGCATATACTAATAATAATATTAATAATAATAATAATGATAATGATAAAATGTTTGAAATCTTACATTTAAATTACATTCACAGAGTTTCAGTCAAGCAGGTCCAACTATAAAACACAAAAACCAACAGGAAGAAAACATTAGATATTCTCAGACTCCCAAAAACCATGGATATAAAACATAAACACACACACACACACACACACACACGTCTTTCACAGTCTTTTAGAAAAGACTCCAACCCCTCGAGGCTGATCTGAACGTCACAGCATCGGTGTTCATCTTAACGATGAACATTAGTTTCCCAGGAGCACGGCGAGCACAGCCAATCACTATTTTGTTGTTTCAGAACATAAGTTAGCATACTTAATGATTAGCATGCTTAATGCTAGTGCTCTGTTAGTATCAGGCTATTTTAGCACACTAACAACACTTTGTCGCACAGTGCAGAAATTACCACCGTAGCATGCCACTAGCATGGTAAATCTGAAATGTTCAAATACTAATACAAAAAGTTAATAGTAGTGATTAAAGCTTTTTTGAAGTGCTAAAGTTTGCTAGCTGATCCTTATAGTATAACACAGGGTTTACATATATTAGCATGTTAGCTAAAAATAGCTTTAAGTAATAGCATTTTCTATCAAAATATGTTATCATGACTCATATTTTCCCATTATTTGTTTCACTGTTAACACTTGTTGACAACTGAAACTTTTAAAATCATTGTTTTTCATCTAAAATCAGAACTTTTTTTGTCGCTAACACTGAGAAAATAAAGTCAGCTACAAAATGCTTACATGATCAATCCTGCTGATATTTTAACAGGTAGTAGCACACCAAAACAATATTTATATTAGCTCTTAGCTTTGTTAGCAAACCAGCAGCTAGCGTTTGAACAAACTAACTTTGCATAGTAACAAGTAAAGTTTTGGCTGAGTTTGTTTCAATTGGCTGTGCTTCCTGAAAGAGCCAATCCCATCACAGCGCTGCCTGAACAGAACACCTTCCTCCTCTTTGGTCAGATCATCTTCAGCTATGTTCGTCTGATTCGCTGCAGCTTTGTTGCTGTGGTGAAGAGGCGGTTCTTATCGAGGCTCCGCCCTCCTCCTGCTGCTGCTGTTTAGATGAGCTGGACAGGTCAATGGCCACCTCCTCCTCCACCTCGTCCTCTTCCTCCTCCATCAGCTTGTCCTCCTCCGGCTCCTGGGCCTTGCCGGAACCTCGTCGTTCCGAGGCATCGCAGAATGAATCGGAGCGCGCCGAGTCGGACGCCGGAGGGCTGGAACACTTTTTGGACATTTCCAAAGACTTCTTGTGCATCCCTGTGGGGGCGGAGTCACATTCAGGTTCAGTCCAGTGCGAACTGCAGTGTTGTTTACATGTTTGTTCACTGCTATGGTAACATGAAAACATTCAGGCCCGTGTTACACGCAGCACTTCATTGTTTACTCTAAAGGCTTATTGATCACTGATCGGTGTGTATTGATGCTGCTGTGGTGCACGTGTGGCACTGACGTGCATGCGGCTCACCGAGCAGCCAGGGGGCGCACGATCCCATCATGCCGTTCTTGGCAGAGTTGAGGATGGACTCGGGCAGCGGGATGGAGTGTCGCACCATGGCGCCGTACAGACCGTACTCCGCCATGACGCTGCTGCGACCCCAGCACTTCTCACGCTTACGCCACTTGGCCCGCCGGTTCTGAAACCACACCTGGAAATAAAACAGGAAGTACAGAGGTCAGAGGTCATGCCCAACACTTGAGCAGGTAAACAAATAAATAATGTGTTACACAGAGAAATAAAAACAACACGATTTCACATGTTCACAGCATTTCTCAATAAAATCAACAAAACAGAACAAAGTTCAGATCAGATTAAAGCCCAAATATTAAAAACCAGACAGCCTCTTCAAATAAATTCATTAAATCAATAATAAAAACAATTTGAAAAAAATACTTTTTTTTTCAAATTGAGAAAACTTGTTTTTACGCTGATGTTTCCCCCTCACAGGAAATCTCTCTCTGATTTGAATGATTCAGGGTTTTCGCATTACAGATGTTCCTCGGATCAGTTCTCCACTCTGCTGATTGGTCAGATTGGTGTCACCTGATCGGGACCCTCACCTGTATCCTGTCCTCGGGCAGCTCCGTCTTCATGGCCAGCATCTCCCGGGCGTACACGTCGGGGTAATGAGCCTCCTGGAAGGCCTTCTCCAGCTCCTCCAGCTGGTGGGAGGTGAACACCGTCCTGAACACAGCAGCAGACTCGATCATGTTTCATTCTTCATCACGTTTGATCTTCTTCATTACTGACATCACTGATTATTTTATTTACACTTCTAAGAATTGTTCATGACTGAAAATTAAACAAAAAAAAATCAGGTTAAAATATGAAATCTTTTTATTTTATTATCATCATCTGTCTTCTCTCCTTAATTACTGGAACCTGATTATTGATTATTATTTATTGAATTCAGTAAAGCAGCCACGGTTTGGTTTGTTCCTCCATTTTTTTTTCTGTGATTTGATTGAAAATGTTTTCTGCTTTTCACTAATGGAACAATCACGATTCATCATCAACATTATAATATTTATGACACAAAGCTTTCAATAATAAAATAATAATAAATGTTTTTTAATAATCACGATGAATCAAAGTTCTTTTTTCTGCTAGAAACGAATTAATTCGTAGTTTTAACTTAATTAAATTATATTTAAGCCTTGCGCAAAGCTGAAATGTGTCTTTAAAAATCATTTTTTCGTTTCTTCTTTTTTATTTCTTCACGTTGCTGAATTCAGAATAAAAATCTGAATGTGTGTTTGGGTTTTTTCAGCGTTTTTTCTCTTATTTGTATTTTTCTCCGAATTCAACGGAAACACCGAACAAACATGCAAAGAACACAGAATTAGAATTTTAAAAAGGCCAAATGTTTAAAAATGACCCTGAATTATTTCTTCGTTTTAAAAACATTCGGTTCGTTGAGTTCTGCAGTTTTCCTCACCGGTGTCTCCTCTTCTTCCTCTTCTGAGAGTTTCCGGAGGTTTTGGAGTCGTTTCGGTCCGACAGACACTCTTCATCTGCGACAGCAAAGAGAAAAAAAATCAAATCTGAACGAAAAATCATCAGAAACAAAATAAAGTTGAGATAAAGGAGCCAATAAACTCGGGTCGGTGATGACGCTGAAGGCCTCGTGACTAAATCCAGATTTAAAAAAGCAAAAAATATTTTAGGGACGCGTCAGCACAGAACCCGAGCCGGAGCGAAGGGCTCCCATCAGGGACCCTTCTTCCAGCCTGTCTTCGTACCGGAATAGGCCTCCCGCTGGGCCTCCAGGTTATGCAGGTAGTGGCTGTCGGGCCGGGCCTGCAGCAGCGGCAGGTGTCCAGGCAGGAAGCACGGCGCCCCGGCGGGCTGCTGCGCCGCCAGGCTGCACAGGAAGCCGAGGCCAAGGGGCAGCGACCCCCCCGGGAAGGAGAACCCGCCGAGGCCGGGACCGGCCCCGTGCTGCTCCGTCCCGGGCCCCGAGGCGAAAGGAGCCCCGCCGGGCTGCTGCCGGGCCTGCAGGTCTGTCTCCAGGCCCAGCAGGTCGGTGATGGCGAAGCCTTTGGAGCGGAGCCCGGGGGCGTGCAGCCGGCTCTTGTCGATGCCGAAACCCGGGGACAGCAGCTTCACCCGCGGCTTCTCCTCGCTGAGCTCCTCCCGCCCGGTCATCATGGAGCAGAGGAGGTGATGATGCAGAGGAGGTGATGAAGGTGGAGAACAGAGCGGCAACGGGCGGCGGGCAGCTTTATCAGGCCCGGGATCCCAGCGGCGGCCAATCAGGGCACAGAGCAGGAGGGGGTGGGGGGGCTCAATCCCAGAGGATTAATTGCCACCAATTTCCCTCCAATCCGATCAGGATTTCAGAGGAAGAAGAGGAGGAGGAAGACTGTTTATCTTTGATGCGGCCAAACATCACAGAGCATCCACCAATCAGCTGCTGCCATCAGCACCATCAGATTTCACAAACCTAATCTAGGCTCCATCAGGGCCGCTCAAACTGTGGGGCGCGGCCGCCGGGGGCCGTGCTGACAGCAGGATGGGTCTAAGGGAGCCGCAGACTGACACTGCGAAGGCTGCGGTCACGTGACCCTCGTGCACTTCTGTTTGTGCTCTTTTCATGACCCTAAAAATGACCTCTGACCTCTCTTCACAGGTGTTTGGTGCTTTGGATTTGCTGTAATCTGACTTCAGTTGCTGTTAAATGTACAAAATAAAGAAAACTGGATTTTAAAAGTGCTGAAAAGTCCGTTTTAATGATCGATGAATTTTATTTACAGACAGAAAAATCTAAACTCAGCAAAATAAACTATTAAATCAAGGAAGTGAGTAAAGAATCAAATGCACAGTTCCTACTTTATCCGTTGGATTTATTTCCTGGATTTGGTGCCATTTTATTTCTTTTTTTAAACATTGATTTATTTATTTTCCTTTCTGAGGTTTTGAACCTCCACACACAGCATGTTCATTTTTTATATTTCATTTATTGTCATTATTTTGACAATAATGCTAGAAGAATTAAATAAAAGTGAAAATAAAGATAATAAAGATGATGATCTGCGGGTGGAGCGGGTGGAGCTGATGAGGATAAACAGAGAAAATCAGCTGTTTGTCTCTTTGGGCAGAAAACGAAGCTCCTGCTGATGAAAGTCAGGCTGGAAATTAGGGCCAAGTTGGCGGTTAATCCCTCAGGATTGACTGCAGGCTTGCAGACAGTGTGTGTGTGTGTGTGTGTGTGTGTGTGTGTGTGTGTGTGTGTGTGTGTGGTGCGTGTGTGTGTGTGTAAGAAGGTAAAAATGGTCAACTGGTTTTAAAAGCAATTAGAGGATCTGCTTATCAGAGATAATTAAAGCAAATTTGGGCTGTTTTTAAATCCCTCTCTGTTCTCCTTCTTCTTCTCTTTTTTATTGTGGGCGTCACAGTTTGAGCAGATTACAGATTAAATCATCCGACGCGTTCATGCGCTCGTTAATGTGCTCGTGTTAAATTAGAGCAAAGAAGCTCATCGCTCTCACTTCATCGGGACGCCCGAGTCTCCAACATTCGAGCGCCAAACAAAGTCAGGGGTCGTGTCCAAATTCATGGGCTGCATCCTCCTGAGGACCTGGCCTTCGCGGTCTACGTGGGCCGGGTCCTCAGGAGTCGGGAAGGCCGGAAGTAAACGGCTGTGAAATTGGACGGTCTCGCCTTCAGATTAGCGTCGCCGCTGTCTCGGTGGAGTTTAATAAACTCGCCGTCTGCTCCTTGCTGTCTAAAATATAACAGGACACTGGAGTAAACTCTCGACCGTCTCACACTTCTGTTTAATAAGTTTTCTGTTTGACGTTTATTCAGCTGTGTGAAAACCAAGGAGGAACCCACCCGGAGGATTAATAAAGTTTTATTTTATCTAATCTAATAACTTTAATCTCAGCCAAACCGATTTACTCACGAACAAACTAAAACACTGAAAAAAGCCCAACAATAACATTTTTAGGTTGTCTAAGTGACTTATATATTACGTTTAACCCGAGCAGCGAAACGTCCGCGGTGATCTGAAAATGATGTGCCGGGAGTTGTGCCGTTCTCGGCGCTTCAGTGACCCTCGAGCTCCCGGCTAGCTGTCGAGCTGGTGGGTAGCAGACGTCTCCGAAAACGTCGAAGCACTTTTGCAAATATGCGATATCTTGATAAACCGAGCAGATATTTGATGTTTACACAGCTACTTTCTCGCCTGAAAATATGTTAAAAGTTTATTTTGTGACCCAGAAAGATAGTATGAGTAATATTAAAATTAAGCAGCGGCCGCCATTGTTGGAAACTGGAGTTTGGCTGGGCCGGCTATGAATTACTGAGGCACGCTGGAGAGATTATATCTCTCGGCTGGCCTGGGAACGCCTTGGTGTTCCCCCGGATAAGCTGGAGGAGGTGGCTGGGGAGAGGGAGGTCTGGGCCTTTCTGCTTAGGCTGCTGCCCGCGACCCGGCCCCGGATAAGTGGAAGAAAATGGATGGATGGATGGACGTCAGTGTGACGCAGCCGTTATCGCCCAGAAATCATTTTTAAAAAATCAAATAAGAAACTAGAGAAACACGAGAGACGTACTGAAACAGAGCTGCACAGGTGAACCTTCACGTGCACGCCAAGAAGAGGAGGAGGAAGCTGATTGGATGAGCGGTGGAATTACTCAACCTCAGCTGAAAGTCTGTAGAGTCTGTACCTGATTACTGACGAGAGCTGAAACATCTGTGCACATCTGTGTCCAGGAGGAAAGGGGGAGACCCTGAACGCACCGCGGCGGCCTGCAGAGCCCACGAAACGTTCACAGACATCAGAGAGTTTATCTGCCTGCACTGTATTTGAGCTTACATGTGTTTGATTTTTACAAAACTTCACCAAATTACAATTTATGGGTTTTTGTGTTTCTTATTTTATTCGTTCAGTTATCTTTAATAATTTTTTTTTATCCTTTAGTGTTTTGCTTTTTATTGGGTTGTTTTACCTTCAGTGTAATTATTTTTTCTGTCTTAGTGTTCAAATCTGGTTTTAACCTTTCACCTTTGTTGCTGTTTTAATGTTTATGTTTTGTTCATCATTTTATTTTGAGGTTTAATGGTTTTATTTGTGGAAACATCACGTTTGAAATCTGAGACGGCTGAGCAAAAACACGATGTTCTTCTTCTCTGCCGCTTTAATCGGCCGCTCACATTTGCAGGAAGATGAAAACAGAGCTCGGAGGGTTCATCAGGAGACGCCCATCTCGCCCCGCCGCTCACAAACAAGATGATAACAACAACGAGCAGAGGCGACACGGCTCGTTATCTTCTTTAATCTGAGGGCGCTCTTTGTTATCTCACTGATACTGCAAAAACAACTGAGCATTCATGCGCCGGCCCTCGGCGTGCTGCAGCGGCGCCCGCTCTGACTCAGTGGATCTCTGTGGATCAGTGTGTCCTGAACCAGCTCAGACACAGACTGTATATAAAAGACGGACAGCGCTTCTGTGAAACGTGAACTTAAATCTGAGATTGTCCTGACAGACGCGCAGCGCTGCAAATGTTTCTTATCAGAGCTTTTCAATATCGATGACGTGCAGCAGACCTGAATGTTTACGGAGGAAACAAAGGGGGAGGAGCTTCAGGAAGCGCAGCAGAGTGGCTCGCGCTGGGATATCCGTGCAGCAGGTGGTTTCTCCGTCTTCACCACGTTAAACCAAATTTTCATGGCTTCTGCTCGTGATGGCAGGGGGCGGGTTCGTTGATTATTTTGGCGCCAAGCCCCTCTGGGTGAAAGGAGGAGGCGGGTTTCCCCTGAGAGCGTGGACACGCCCACATAAAGGAGCAGCAGGA
>NW_024582720.1:251683-255087 GCF_018398535.1 Haplochromis burtoni
GAGCACACACACACACACACACACACACACACACACACACCCACACACACACACACACACACACACACACACACACACGGCCTCATTTGCATTCTGTAATCTCGGCCCTAAAGTGCATGAGGCCAAGCCAGACAAACAGCAGCATCCAGAGAAAGCTCCAGTCTGTCTGCTGCCATTAGCTTTAATGGCTAATGATTAAAAAATTTAATACTGTGCGGAGACTCGCTGCGTCTGGCCTGTTTCTTTAGCCACCCGCCTCAGGCATCACGCCACCTCGGACACCTGATGCCAACGCGTGCCGTCTCACTCAGTAAGCTAAATGCATTATGCTAATTTAAAAGCTTGACCTGAATGAGCGATTAAATGTCATAGAGCTTTTGTTTTCTTTGCTTTCTGAATACAATTAGCCAATTCTGCTCGGCCTGTCCCAGGAAGCTGGTGGCCAGTGAGACAGGAAGTGACAAAAGAACCTTCATGTTTACCTGCAGGAGCGCCAAAGAGGCTGCTGGCATTCCCTCTGCAGATTTACAGGAGATGGACACTGATGTGATCAACCTCTAACCCTGAGTCCTGGTGACCCTTCATTTCTAACCTCAACCCTAATCCTGACCTCAGCCTTCAGCTCGCCGTGTTGTGGGTCTACGCCTCCTTCAGAAGGTCAGGGTGTAGTTTACATCTATTCGTGTTGCCTTTAAAGGAAGTCATCACTGGTCTGAGGTAAAGATGTTGTCCTGAGAATATTAAGATAAGATAAGATAACCTTTATTAGTCCCACACGTGGGAAATTTGTTTTGTCACAGCAGGAAGTGGACAGTGCAAAAGTTATGAGGCAAAAATTAGAATACAATAAGAATAAATACAGTACACAGCTGTACAGAATAGAATAAAATAAAATACTATATACAGTAGAATAAAAATAAAAATATACAATAAGATAAAAATAGAATACAAATGCTATATACAACTGAGTAAAAATACAACGATGCCAGAAAAGATTATTGCACTTAGTGTTATTGCACATGTGTGGATGTGTGTGTTTGATCAGTTAAAGTCTTTATTGTGGAGTCTGACAGCAGTGGGGAGGAAAGACCTGCGAAATCTCTCCGTCCCACACCGTGGGTGCCGCAGTCTCCCACTGAAGGAGCTGCTCAGTGCTGTCACAGTCTGCTGCATGGGGTGGGAGATGTTGTCCATCAGGGATGACAGCTTAGCCGCCGTTCTCCTGTCACTCACCACCTCCACTGGGTCCAGAGGGCATCCTAGAACAGAGCTGGCCCTTCGGATCACCCTGTTCAGTCTCTTCCTGTCCCCAGCAGAGATGCTGCCGCCCCAGCAGACCACACCATAAAAGATAGCAGAAGCCACCACAGAGTCATAGAAGGTCTTCAGGAGTGGGCCCTCCACTCCAAACGACCTGAGTCTCCGCAGCAGGTACAGCCTGCTCTGCCCTTTCCTGTAGAGGGCGTCTGAGTTATGAGTCCAGTCCAGTCTATTGTTCAGATGAACACCAAGGTACCTGTAGCTGTCCACAGCCTCAATGTCCATACCTTGGATGTTCAGTGGTTGCAGTGGAGAATGCTTGTGCCTGCGGAAGTCTACCACCAGCTCCTTGGTTTTACTGGCGTTGATCTGGAGGTAGTTCAGCTGGCACCAGTCCACAAAGTCTTGGGTCAGACCTCTGTACTCCTTGTCGTCCCCATCAGTGATGAGGCCGACTATTGCAGAGTCATCAGAGAACTTCTGCAGGAAGCACTGGGTGGAATTGTGGGAGAAGTCTGCAGTGTAGATGGTGAAGAGGAACGGAGCCAGAACCGTTCCCTGTGGGGCCCCCGTACTGCAGACGACCCTGTCCGACACACAGCCCTGAGTCCTCACATACTGTGGTCGGTCGGTGAGGTAGTCCAGGATCCAGGTAGTGAGGTGATGGTCCACTCCAGAGTTCTCCAGCTTGTCCTTCAGAACCGAGGGAAGAATGGTGTTGAAGGCACTGGAGAAATCAAAGAACATGATTCTCACAGTGCTCCCAGCGGTCTCCAGGTGAGCGAGGGAACGATGTAGGAGGTGAATGACGGCATCATCCGCTCCAATGCCAGGCTGGTAGGCAAACTGAAGTGGGTCCAGTGATGAGCTTATTAGGCGCCGAAGCTGAGCCAGGACCAACCGCTCCAGGGTCTTCATCAGGTGGGATGTCAGAGCCACCGGCCTGTAGCTGTTGAGGTCCTTGGGGCGTGAAGTCTTTGGCACTGGTACAACACAGGAGGTTTTCCAGAGCTGTGGGACTCTTCCCAACCTCAGGCTCAGGTTGAAGAGGTGCTCCATCACCCCACACAGTTGGTCCGCGCAGGACCTGACGACCCTCGAGCTGATGCCATCTGGACCCGCTGCCTTCTTGCCATTAATCCTCCTCAGTTCCCTCCTAACCTGGGTGGTTGAGAGAGACAGGCTCTCTCATACACACACACACACACACACACACGGCCTCATTTGCATTCTGTAATCTCGGCCCTAAAGTGCATGAGGCCAAGCCAGACAAACAGCAGCATCCAGAGAAAGCTCCAGTCTGTCTGCTGCCATTAGCTTTAATGGCTAATGATTAAAAAATTTAATACTGTGCGGAGACTCGCTGCGTCTGGCCTGTTTCTTTAGCCACCCGCCTCAGGCATCACGCCACCTCGGACACCTGATGCCAACGCGTGCCGTCTCACTCAGTAAGCTAAATGCATTATGCTAATTTAAAAGCTTGACCTGAATGAGCGATTAAATGTCATAGAGCTTTTGTTTTCTTTGCTTTCTGAATACAATTAGCCAATTCTGCTCGGCCTGTCCCAGGAAGCTGGTGGCCAGTGAGACAGGAAGTGACAAAAGAACCTTCATGTTTACCTGCAGGAGCGCCAAAGAGGCTGCTGGCATTCCCTCTGCAGATTTACAGGAGATGGACACTGATGTGATCAACCTCTAACCCTGAGTCCTGGTGACCCTTCATTTCTAACCTCAACCCTAATCCTGACCTCAGCCTTCAGCTCGCCGTGTTGTGGGTCTACGCCTCCTTCAGAAGGTCAGGGTGTAGTTTACATCTATTCGTGTTGCCTTTAAAGGAAGTCATCACTGGTCTGAGGTAAAGATGTTGTCCTGAGAATATTAAGATAAGATAAGATAACCTTTATTAGTCCCACACGTGGGAAATTTGTTTTGTCACAGCAGGAAGTGGAAGTGGACAGTGCAAAAGTTATGAGGCAAAAATTAGAATACAATAAGAATAAATACAGTACAGAATAGAATAAAATAAAATACTACATACAGTAGAATGAATAGAATAAATAATATACAATAGGATAACAATAGAATACAAATGCTTAATACAACTGAGTAAAAATACAACTTTGTCAGAGGGTTTTGCACTTAGT
>NW_024582720.1:257285-266278 GCF_018398535.1 Haplochromis burtoni
GATTGTGTTTGCAGTCTGCTGACCACAGAGTGGAGAGAGTCACAGGCTGCATCCGCGTTGGCCGAGGGGGGGACATACGCTGTTATCGCGATAACATGCGAGAACTCCCGGGGCAGATAGTACAGACGCATGCTAACGGCTAACAGCTCAATGTCTCTGCTGCAGAGTTCTTTCACAGTGATGTGCCCGGGTTACACCATCTGTCATCTCAAACAGATGTGACATAGAGATGTTTCAATAAAGTTTCATATGGTTTATTAAGCTACAGCTGTACAGATGAAGTACATCAATACAAAAATTCACACGATAAAAACAATCAATTGCATGTATATAGGAAACGTTCCTGTCAGTGATCGAGCTCATTGTGTTATAGATGTACGCCAGAGTAACACAGGCCTAAAGTATTCATTAAGGTCACATAAATATAATTCCATATGAAGGAATGTTTAATTATTATTTATATATAAACATATGAAAGAGATTATTTTCACAAAGCTGAGAGATTTGGTGGGTGTTAACCACAGAGTCTTCGGCTTCTGTAAACATGTTGTTGTTTTGGTTTATGACCTGTGTATTGTATATGAGTGTACACGTGTCTATAGTTAAACATGTGCAAGTATTCATATCGATAATCTGCGGTACAAAAGGAGTAAAGTTTATGTGATGCAGGTATTCTCCACGTGTTGATGTACTCGCTGTACTGTAAACACGAGCTCAGTCTGTGGGCTCTGTAGGCTCCAGGTTCATCTCTTCTCCTGGATTAAGTCTGATTGTAATTTTCTCTCAGGTCAGATGTTAATTAATTAATTATCGGGCATAATTGTGATGTGTGTGGTCGCTCACACTCTGCTCCACCATGTGGCTGCCCCCTCCGTTTCACCCTCCCTTCCCACCATCTTCACCCCTCCCCATCCCTTTCTTTGCATGCCTCACTCTCCTCCTCCATCTGTCCTTCCTTTTCCCTCCCTGATCCTTTTCCTCCTCCTGTTTCCACCCATGCTGGGATAACTGGGAAGGAGGGAATTCCAGGACTCACAGACGAAGGCCTCAGTCAGACCTTCGTCAGCCATTCTCCATCATCTTCACACCTGTTAGTAAGAAAAGCACTCAGAGGTTTTTTTGAAACATTTATTAATATTTGACGGTGTTTGGTTGTTGCAATTTCTTAATATTTTCAGGCATTTTTAAAATATTTTATTCTGATCTTATGAAATATTGAATTATGAATTAGTTATAGTACATAAATAGTTACGTTAATACTGTGAAATCATATACATATGAATTATAATGAGCTGACTGAGGAAGTGTGTGTGTGTGTGTGTGTGTGTGTGTGTGTGTGTGTGTGTGTGTGCCTGTTAACAAGAGGAAAGTGTGCTGGGATTAACACAATGAGGCTAAGAACAGATCAGACAGAATTAAGGAATCAAATCGGTTTAAAAATGACAAATATTAATAAACAGTTGAGGATGTTCACCTTCACACAGACTCTGTGTTTCAGCTTTGGACCTAGAACAAACTATGTTCAGAGTAGAGGACGTAGCATGACAGATTCCTGCTAATGATTGATCAGCAACATGCAAATGAGAGCCTAAAACTGAAGCCCAGCCTCCTCAGGTGGTCTGTTAGTACAGTGACCTCACAGCGGCTATATTATTGGTCACATGATGTCATTAAAAATGCTCCACAAGGCTCCAACAGAACAAACACTGTCGAGAGGTCCAGTTCAGGTGACCCTACCAGCTGTGTCAAAAAACTCCTGCTTCTTCTAATTGGCTTCGAACTCTGAAGCAAATCAAAAGTATTTTAACAACTGAGGCGGGGTCAGAGGTCAGGTTTGGGGATTTTATTTATTGCTGATGTGAAGACAAAACAATATGGCTCATGTTCAGCGCTGAATATGAGATAATCCACAAACAAAGAGTGATGTGCAGACCTCCATCTTGGTCTTCAAAGCAGGTTTCAGGGCACTGCATCCATGCATCCATGCATCCATCCATCCATGCATCCATGCATCCATCCATCCATCCATCCATGCATCCATGCATCCATCCATCCATGCATGCATCCATGCATCCATCCATGCATCCATCCATGCATCCAACCATGCATCCATTCATGCATCCATCATCCATCCATCCATCCATCCATGCATCCATCATCCATCCATCCATGCATCCATGCATCCATGCATCCATGCATCCATGCATCCATCCTTGCATCCATCCAAGGGTCCCTTTACGGTTTTACGCTTTTACGGTTCGGAGCCGCAGACCTGTTTTATATACGCGCGGAATAGTTTTCTATACGAGATTACTGCAAAAAGTGCAGCCTTACCTAATGTCCACCTACCCTTACTTTACTCTTTGTATGGAGAGTAGCCTTCAGTAATATTAATAAATCACACAGCAATAGGACATTCATGTAGTTGTAAAAAGCATGACAATATATTAAGTAATCCAAAGTATTCAGAATACGTTACTCTCATTGAGTAACTTAACGGAAAACGTTACAAAATACATTTGGGGGCAGGTAATCTGTAATCTGTAGTGGAATACATTTTAAAAGTAACCTTCCCAACGCTGCATATAGTTAGGGCTGGACCAGGTGACTCTGAATCCTCCCTTAGTTATGCTGCAATAGGTGTAGACTGCTGGGGGATTCCCATGATGCACTGGGTGTTTCTTCTTCACTCATTATGGCCCTTTCTCAATTCTCAAGTACGCGAGTCTGTGCTCGCGTTCTCGGCGAGTCCGGACTTGCCGAGAACGCGAGCACAGAACACCAGCGTACTTGATGATGTCACAGGTCCGGAGTTTTTATTAATATGTTAGAAAGCTTAACTTTGATCTCAGCCAAACTGATTTACTCAGGAACAAATAAAACACTGAAATAAACCAAACATTGACATTTAGAAGTGCTCTAAGAGACTTATAGATCATGTTTAACCTCAGTAGCAAAATCTCTATTAATAAAAATAGTGTACATGTACAGTATGTCTTAATAAAAACAACCAGGTGAGATGTTAGAACGCCTTTATTTTTATTTTAGTAGACACTCAAAAATTACAATAGACAGCTGCTGGGGTTTGGAAGAGAACTTGGGTGTCATTCTCGATAGCACATTATCCTTTGATTGATTGATTGATTGATTGATTGAATCTTTATTTTGAATATGTTGAAAAAGTACAACAAAATAGAATTAAAAGAGACAAATGAACAAAGCAAAACAAAAGGAAAACGAGCAACCACAACTCCAAATAAAGTTCATGTTCAAAAAGGAGCAGGAAGAAGCATAATCTTATTTAATCCCACCCCTTTTCCACTATATAGTATCAATAGACTACAAAAATACCTCCTAATCCTTTAACTCACATATCAATAATATTACACGTGCAGCATATTTCCAACTCCGTAACATTAATCGCCTCCGCCCCTTCCTCACACCTCACGCCACTGCCATTCTCATCCATAATCTTGTTATCTCTAGAATTGACTACTGCAACTCATTATTATTTGGCCTTACACAAAAATCTATCAACAAGCTCCAACGTGTCCAGAACTCTGCTGCCCGTATTATTACTAGGACTTCTTCTACCCACCACATCTCCCCAATCCTGAAGCAACTTCACTGGCTCCCGGTCAAATTTCGCATCCATTTTAAAATAATTCTGTATACATTCAAGGCTATTCATTCTCTCTCTCCACCGTACCTGTCTGACTTATTACAGATGAAGCTCCCATCCCGCTGCCTCAGATCTTCATCTTCTCTTTCTCTCTCTGTTCCCTCTGCTCGTCTGATCACAATGGGAGGGAGGGCCTTTAGCTGCTCTGCCCCTCAACTTTGGAATTCCCTACCCCCGGACCTCAGAAATATTAGTTCATTCTCTCTTTTTAAGTCCACCCTCAAAACTCATCTGTTTAAAATTGCCTATTCTTAAATTTCTGTATGTTTTAACTTTTATCTTCTATTTTTATCATTGTGTATATTTCCAGTTTTTATCTGTTGTACAGTGTCCTTGGGTGCTTTGAAAGGCGCTGTTTAAATAAAATGTATTATTATTATTATTATTATTAGAACTGAACAAGTATTTAAATTATAATGTGATCATTTTGAAACAGCCTTCAGAATCTCCAAGTATTAACATGCTGTTTTTGTGAAAATGTGAAAATGTTTCCTCCTGAATTTAAATATATCTCAGCCAGAACGATTTACTCAGGAACAAATAAAACACTGAAATAAACCAAAAATTAACATTTCGAAGTTGCCTCAGAGATTTATATATCATGTTTAACCTGAGTAGCGAAAAGACCGTGGGGGGGTTGAAAACGATGTGCCGGGAGTCCGCTGTTCTCTAGTAATCCTCGACCTCCTGGTCAGCTATCGAGCTGGTCACAGACGTCTCTGAAAACGTCGGAGCACTTTTGCAAATATGTGATGTCTTGATAAATCGAGCAGATATTCGAAGTTTACACAGCTACATTCTCGTTTGAAAATAACTTAAATGCCGCGCCTATCCGCCATTGCCGCGTTTGAGTTTTGGAGAAATGCATTCTGGGATATTTAGCTGTACCAAGTCCACACAAGTCACCACTGATGCATGCTCGATAAAACGGGCGGAGCGAGAACACATCCGGGAATTTTTTGCGTTCTCGGCTTGATGCGTAGTTTGAATTGGAACAGTACTTGGTCTCCGACTGATGACGTATCACGAGTACACGAGAACGCAAATACGCACAAGTACACATATTGAAACAGGCCCTATGTGTTAACAGACCTCTCTGCACTGACTCACACTTGTTATTAACCTCTGTCTCTCTTCCACAGCATGTCTTTATCCTGTCTCCCTTCCCTCACCCCAACCAATCACAGCAGATGGCCCCGCCCCTCCCTGAGCCTGGTTCTGTCGGAGGTTTCTTCCTGTTAAAAGGGAGTTTTTCCTTCCCACTGTCACCAAAGTGCTGCTCATAGGGGGTCATATGATTGTTGGGTTTTCTCTGCATGTATTATTGTAGGGTCGACCTTATAATATAAAGCACTTTGAGGCGACTGTTGTTGTGATTTAATAAAATTGAAAACTTTAACTAATCATGAAGTTATTAAAAAGGGAAAAAAAGAGGACTCGGAAATGATCCCTGAGGAACCCGACCCCAGCCTTTGCTTTGTCCAAGATTTCTGAGGTGCTGATGAGGTGTTGAGCTGTGAATAATCATGCCCACAATATTACTGCATGTATATACAGATATTGTAGTCAGCATGTCACCGTTTTACTGTCAACTGTAAATCCTGTTGTTTCCTGAAAGATATTGCGATTTGTGATTGCACAATTTGCTGATCAATAATCCATCAGGATCAGTGCTGCCTTCAGGCTCTGTGACACACTGCCAGTCAATAACCCTCAAATTAAGCAAATTGCAGGCGAAAGAGAAAAACAATCATTGTTGGATGAGATCAGACGGGTCCTCCTTCATCTCTTCATATTCACTGCTTATCTCATTGTTGCCTCCAATCCAAGTTAGCAGGGATTATCTCCATGGAAAGGGCATTAAGAGGCGGATAACCTCAGCTTGGAGGCAGTTAATCTAGCAGCATGTTAATGAGTCTTGTAGTGGATTGCTTAAATTAAAAGCAAATATCAACAGTCATTTGGCTAAAGGAGCCCACGCGACGAGGGCCTGGCCTCAATAATAATGCATTAAGTGATTTGAGTCGCTGGGTTGTTGCAGTAATCGTGTAATGTGAGTGAAAAACAATAAAATTAACAGGTTATCAGGAAATTAAGGAGGCGAGGGGAAGAAGAGGGGGAGACGAGTTTGTGTGAGGATACAAACAGGATTTGATTCACCTGGATGAAAAAACAGAAGGATCAGACAGAACCACACACACTTCACTCTGTGCGAGCTTCAAACAAACAAAAGACAATAGGAGGAAAATGTAAACACATTAATAAGGATTAAAGTCAGATTAAATGGAGGGAGAAGAAGAAAAACACTCAAATAATATCCTCCATCAGAAATAAGCTCAACACAAAAGCAGCTTCACAGGCCCCCGAATAAAGAGGAATGATTTCACCTGAGATGCACACAGACTTATTCCCAAGAGTTTGGATCCACGGCGGTCAGCAGAACCAGACGAATAGAATAGAAAAAAACTTTATTATCACAAGGATGAGAAGTAAGGGGAATATAAAATATAAAAGGAAGACACAAAGTGGTCCTGTAAACATAAGCAAATGAAGTTTGTATATACAGGTAATACAGAAATACATATAGAACAATTGCCCGGAGATATGCATAAAATGTGCAGAGAACAAACAAGCTGGTGAGTAAGATGACCAAAGGATGTTAAGCTGCATTATAGAGTCTGACAGCTGCTGTAAGAACGACCTGTGGTAGCGCTCCTTCCTACACTGTGGGTGTAAAAGTCTGAACGAGCGGCTCGGTGCTCGTACCGTCTCATGCAGGGGTGGGAGGTGATGTCCATGATGGATGTTAGACAACATCCTCTCCTCCCCAACCTGCTCAATGGACTTCAGCGGACAGTTGAAGGCACTGGAGAAGTCAAAAAACGTGACTCTCACTGTGCTGATGAGAGATGAGAGAAGCAGGTAGGTAACAGCATCATCCACCCCGATGTTCAGCTGGTAGGCAAACTGCAGCAGGTCTAGACCTCTAGACTAGTGGGAGAAGGTGGTGTAGTATGATCCCCTCCATGGTCTTCATCAGGTATGAAGTCAGGGCAATGGGCCTGAAGTGGTTTGGCTCCTTAGGGTGCGTTGTCTTTGGGACCGGCACCAAGCAGGAGGACTTCCACAGAATGGGGACCCTCTCCAGGCTGAGACTGAGGTTAAAGATGTATGTGATGACCTCAGAGAGTTGATCTGCACAGACGAAGCTGATTTCATGAAGGCTGAGCGGGCCCAACACATTAAAGGAAAAGAACCACAACTTCAGAATACACTGCAGCGACGATCTTAAAGGACACAAGGACGCTCCAGCATTTGGTCTTAGAGCTGAAGGAGCTTCTTAAAGAAGTGCAGTCGCTTTTCTGTCCAAGCTCCTCAGATGAATGAACTGATTTTTATGATGTTTTTGATGTGTCCTGTTCTCTGCTGTTATTTGAAACGTTTTGTGTTTTGGGCAACAGCAATGTAAACTTCATATGTTTTTATCTGCTGACGTATCCACGTCACTCTCGTCCTCCGTTAGACAAGCCTCTCGTCTTTCTCCGTGCTGTCACTCGTTGTCTCTCGTTTCTTTGAACCTTCGGTCCTCATTCTCTGCCTATTTATCAGCTCTGCTCATCTCTGAGCTCAGTTTGTTAAAAACTCTGGGCGTACCAACAGCTGATGGGCTCACGGAGCTCCTCAGAGAAGAATCAGTGTGAACATGAAGCTCAGGATCGGGACTTTCTCCCAGCGAGTAATCCAAACCACACAGCGGCATTAATGAGTAACCTCGTGCTGTTGATGGATCAGGTCAGACAAGCTTGGTCTGTGTCGTCATCTCTGCTTTTCAGGGACCCTCAGCACGAACTGTTACTGAGAACACTGATTCCAGACCAAAGCCTGCAATGAAGCCAGAAACAGCCTGACAAGGACGATGCAGGTGGGTTGCAAAGCAGCTTTCAGATGTTTACCTGAGTGAAAAGGTAAATGCATTATCTTTATTAATAAATAGTTAAGTTTTCATAAATCCAAACCTGGTGTGATTGTGCTTCTCAGACCTTTGGAGTCCCTCAGGGATCTGTTCTTGGGTCCTGTTGTCTCTGAGATCCAAACGGTCAGATAACTGTGTCAGCTGATTAAAACAGGAAAGAACAGAGGCCCGAGAGCTGATCCCTGAGGCACGCCAAACTCCAGGTTGACGCAAGCACTGGTTTTCTCATCCATCCACTTTCCTGGAGATACCAACTCGAGGCTTCGGTTGCCGTGGAAGCGTCCGAAACGTGACCTGAATGTTTGAGAGTTACGTGGAAAAAATGTTTTAATTTGATCTTCTGTAGATAAAACCATAAATCTCCAAACTCAGTTGAGTTGTCTGCTGGCTCTGAAGGTAAGAAATCCTTTGTGTTAGTGTGTGCGGCCTGACCTTTGACCTCTAAGCGATCTAAAATGATGTGAAAGTTTAGCTTTGATTTGATTCAGTTTGTGTTTGATCAGCTTTGCAGCCACTCCAATCGCTGAGCAGCAGATTGCCTGCAGGGTTTAAGCGTTTCACAGCGCTGATATTAAAGATCAGGAGGCTGTGAGACAATATGTAATCTAACAACCTCCAACAGCAGCTCACAGACATGATTAAGGATTCATCTTCACAGGCTTTATTTACTCTACAATATGTCACTTATTGTCCTTTTTCTGCACAGTGCGACCTTTGGGCTCATCTAGAAATAAACACGTGAGTTCAGGTTCTGCTGCAGCTGAGCCGCAGAAATGGGTTCGATGGTCAGCGGAGGCTCGTACACCCAACATCTCACACATGAAAGAAGGACGGACGAGTTTGTGAGGACGCCTTCGATCCAACAGTCAGAATAACTGAAAGTATGCAGCACAGAGGCTACTGCTATTATTATTGTTATTATCATTGCTATGCAGTGCAGAGGTAATTCAGATAAAAACATGTTTCCTGAATTTCGTGGGTTACTGTTGAGAAAAGGTTTTTCAGCCTGACGTGATTAATAACGACATGTTTGATCCTTGTTACAGCTGTAGGTCTGTGTTGAAAATGATGTGCTGGGAGTTCGCTGTTATCCCGGCTCTGGTGACCCTTGACCCCTCGGTCAGCTATCGAGCTGGTGGGTAACAGACGTCTCCAAAAATGTCAGAGCGCTTTTGCCAATATGAGATGTCTTGATAAACTGAGCAGATATTTACACAGTTACATTCTCGCCTGAAAATATCTTAAAAGTTTATTTTGTATCACAGAAAAATTAATAAGAGTAATATTAAAACTTAGCAGCTGCCGCCATTGTTGGAAATTGGAATTGGCTGGGCTATG
>NW_024582720.1:266762-297515 GCF_018398535.1 Haplochromis burtoni
GAAGGACGCATTTGTCGGCTGCATTCGGAGGAGTCTACGCATTTGGACAGCCTTTGTTGCGTCGCTGTGACGTAATCGGCCGACAGATGTGGCCTCAGGAGGACGCGGCCTTTGGACAGCCCTTGTGTCTTTGTGTCGTCCTTTTTAGTCATTTTGATCTCTTTGCTTTTGCTTTTAAAGGTTTTTCGTTTTGCTTTGTGTCCTGTTGTAGTCCATTAATGCCTCTGCACGTCATCGTTGAGTCTCTGTGTGTTTTACAGACTAAGTCATGTTCTGGTTGGATTTCTTTGACCATCTCGGAGCGTGCTGGAAGCTGAGCTGGTTTAAAGTGAATGAGCGAGCGCAGCGAGACGACCTGGTTTCTGGTCGTCGACACATACGTGATGTGAACGCTGAGTGTGTGATTAAGTGTGTGTCTTTAGGATCCATTAGTGTGTGTGAAGGGAGGGCTTAGTGCTGCACATGAATTGTTTTCTGTCTCTTATATGAGCTGATTGAGGAGGAACTGCAGCTGTTGACATCTGGACTCATGCACGCTACATGTGCATTAATACATGTGATCACTGCAGATGAACTTGAGTTTGTGTTGTACGATGAGATCAGCTTAAAGGAAGCGATGCAGAGCTGCTGCTGGTGGATGCTGGTGGAGTTCAGACCCTCAGAGCTGATTCTGAGGTGGAGCTCAGTGCGTGGACTCGGGAACATCAGCATGAATGCAAAGATGCAGGAAAGCGGGGTCAAACCGCAGCTTTAACATCAGGCAGTGGTTCCTAAAGCAGGAGAGATCCCAGCAGGCCTCGCTCCGACGCAACCACCTCACAAACTGTGCAGCTTGGGTCGCTCCCCGGGTCTCAGGCCCGAAACAGTCGTTGGGAACATTTGAGGAAACAGGTGATATTTGGATTAGGTCAGACCTCGGGGGGGGGGGGGGGGATTAGCTGGTCGGACTTCCTTCATTTTTCAATCTATTTTAAACACTCCCTTTAGATTAGCCGTCAGAGTCAGAGTGCATCAAATCAAAGAAAATTGCATTAAATTATCCCATTAAGATTATTATATTGGGCTCCAACATTATATAATGGGACAAACTCATCTGCCTCAGCCTTCATCCACACAGGAGCCGTGCTGCTGCATGAAAATGGGATTGGCCCGTTATGATGCAGAAGCTGCAGGACGTCCTCATCCTCATTCTGTCGCTCCACAGGACGAACTACTCGGATTACTTACTGCAGTAAAAGTACTACACTACAGTGTAACAGTGCTCCTAGTGTCTCCTCGACCACCCGGGCAGACCCACCTTTCTACCTGCCTCTCCACCTTTTCGCTTTCTCCGCCCAGTCTGTGTGTGTTTCAGGGGCGGAGCTTCGGTGTACCTGGAGTTATTCTTTGTAACTCTTCATAAGTTTGTTAACATTTTAGTTTTCTGACTGAAATTCTTCATTCATACTGTCCACGTGCTTCCATAATAATCCCAGTGACAGTTTCTGGTATCCTGGAGTTATTTTTATTGGTTCTTTTTATTATGCTCTGTTAGTTTGGGCTCCTCGTGTCATCATGTTCTTTTAGGCTCTTCCTGTTTTATTTTGATAGTCATTTTGTCACGGTCTGTGTGGCAGACTGTGGGGATGAGGGGAAAGGAGGACCCAAATGCTGGACTCTCTGTGCTTAACAGTGCATTCATTTACAGTGCAGTAAATCTGCACATAAACAATCCCCGTGCGTTCCCCTGACTCCCGTGTCGTGTCTTCCTTCCCAATAAGTCCGTGTCCTGTGCTCTCGCCTCCCGTGTGTCTGCACTCCCCGTGCTCGCTGCTCTCTGGCTTTCCACGCTCTTCGTGGAGTCTCATGCAATGATCCTGCGCCGGAGGAAGCTCCATCATTCCCTGCTCCCCCCGACGAGCCCGATCAGCAGCAGGTGTGTGAGGTCCTAGGCGTGACCAGCCATCCGGCAGGGCCACACCCACCAGGCCTGAGAGTGTCACTGCTGCACTCACACACACACACGCACACACACAAGCAAGGAGAACGGGACAGCAGCACAGTCCAGAAAAGATAAAATAATAATATAAGTCCACAACTGCTCAGGGACCCCGGGTCGCTCAGACTCAGGACCCTGACACATTTATTTCGAATGCCTTGTATTGAATTCTGTTTCCTCCTGTCTGTCATTGTTTCGCTTGTACCTCGATCAGATGATTATTCCTCAGTGTGCCGTCTGTGCTTCCTCCCTTCCTCTCTCACGTGTTTGTCTGGACTTTTACTTGTTGATATTTGACCCAAGTCACTTTATACTGTCAGGTAAAGAGCCTAGAATAAAACAGAGAAACAAGCCAGCACTTGGTGACAGCGGGAAGGAAGAACTCCCTTTTTAGAGGAAGAAACCTCAGTCAGAAGCAGGCCCGTCTGCTGTGACTGGGTGAGAGGAGGAAGGGTTAGTATATGAAGCTGTTTGTTGTTGTCCCTCAGAGGTCTTGTGTGAGGCCACGTCAGTGCGATGGAGCGCCCAGCCTGGCTCTGAAGGCGTTGTGTTTTGAGCACGGAAGCAGTTACTTTGGAAAGCAGCAACTATTCACCAAGGAATACCTGGAGTCCAGTAACGGATCTTCATTAGTTCCTAGGAAGTCCTGCAGCTCTTCTCATGCGTCGGTCTAAGAGCCGAACAGAAGAGCTCGGCTGTGAGAACCTAAGAGGGGCTTTGAGGCACCTCGGACACAAACGCCACATTGTTTGGACTTTACTGGACAATTCCCAGAAAAATCCATCCACAGGCTCTAAGGGGCACACGGAGAGTCGGGAAGGTCTCGAAACATGAAAAGTGCTGTGTGTGTTAGAAACTCCTCCTCCTGCTGCTGGCGGCCCTCTGGGGGCCGGCGGGGGCCTCTGACATGGCGGCCCTGGGCCTGTTTCCTCCTAATCCGCCGTGTCCTTGGGCCGTGCAGGTTTTGTGTCTAATGACTTGTTTTGTGGCCTAAGCAGCAGAGTTAAGCCCCGAGAACAAGAGCGGGCTGAACAATAATAAAAGAATCGATAATAAAAGCAGTTTAATCTGCCTCTTAATGTGACCGCGGCCGTCTAATCCACGTCTTCCCGGCTGTGCGGCTGCGCCGTGTTTTCCTGCGGGATGAGATGGTGTTTAATCGACTTTGGGAGAATTAGTCATTCCTTATTACCGTCGTGGTTTTTACAGGACTTTCCTGGAAAATCCCATTCAACACACATTTTAATTTCATTTCTGCGGCTCAATCATGTTGAGGGCAATGTAAATAATCCAATAACATTAATCATCATTCCTCTTCTCCTCCAAAAATAGAGGCAGCAGCAGGCGGATTGGACGGGCCGAGATGCTGCCGTTCACTCTCCTTTATTGGTTTTTAGAAGCTCTGATGGTTTTATGAAATGTCATCATGACCCCAATTTACTGAGCGCGAGCAGAACGTTCTTTCTGTTAATCCGAGGGGCGCCCGAGCGGCGGTGCTCGCCCTGTTTCCGCTTCCCGATGATCCAAAATCACATTTTCACCTGAAAGTCGGCTCCTTCGCCATCGACCGCTCTGTGTTTCTTCTTCCTGTCTCTAAAGTAATCCGTCTTCCACCAACACGAGCAGCTCGCCATGCGAGCTCGCCCCCAGCTGCAGGAAGTTCCAGTGGTTGTGCTACATGCTGCTTTGCTGCAGTTGCTCCACCTGTGCTCAGGTGTGTCTCGTCGTGATCAATCTCTGACGTCGTGCTCTGACGACTCATCGTGTTTTGATCGATGTGTTTAGCGGTCACGTTATTTTTAATCGATCTCTTTGTTTCGCAGCTCGTTAGAAGCACTCCTTAAATAACTGTTGTCACTCCTGTTTGGGGTGCAGAAAGCGTTTCCCTTCGCGGAGACTCGGCGGCGGCGGCGTGCAGCAGGTCGTGACCGTGCAGCAGCTGCAGAGTGCAGATGATAATCGGAGCTGATGAGCTGCAGACATGATAAGAGATAAATAAGATTCAGCCTAATAAGGCTCAGAAAATAAGGCAGCTCAGTCCAGATGTCTAATCCACGCTGAAGCTGCGTCTTACCAGATGAAAGTGGAATCTTCTATCAATTATTATCCTAACATGCTGAATTATATCCGCAGAAATCCTTCAAATGATTCCCAATAATCCTCCTGATGGGATCACGTGACCCAGAGCACAGGCGGCTCAGGAGCTCAGTGTTCTTACGATGGAAACGGGTTTTCATCCTGATGTCAGCACAAAAACTCAGAAGTCATTAGAAGAAGAAAAGGTCAAAGGTTAAACATTTAACGCTCTGCAGTGCGTTTATTACCTCTCGTAAATCACATCAGCTGTGCGTTGATCTCTGTCGTCACTAGGGCTGCCGCAAACGATTATTCTGATAGTCGACTAGTCACTGATTATTTTTGCGATTAGTCGACTAATCAGATCATCATCCACTGGACGTAAAACTACAGCTTATTGCACCAGCAGCATCTGCTCTTATATAACTATCATTAGCTTACAGCTTTAAGTGTGTAAGGTCTGTGCTAACTAAAAATAAAGACAAGATGATCGTTTATTAAATTTAAATGAAGTTTGCAGATTGTTTCGGTGAAGTTTAATAAACTCCTTGCTATCTAAAATATAACAGGACACCGGAGTAAATTCTCCAGCATCTCACACTTCTGATAATCAGCTGTCTGCTTGACGTTTATTCAGCTGTGTAAAAACTATAACTTTAATCTCAGCCAAACCGATTTACTCAGGAACAAATAAAATACTGAAAAAAGCCAAACAACAACATTTTAAGTTATCTAAGTGACTCATATATCATGTTTAACCTGAGTAGCGAAAGACGGCGGTGGGTTTGAAAACGATTTGCCGGGAGTCCGGTGTTCTCACGGCGCTAGTGACCTAGCCCCCGGCTAGCTATCGAGCTAGTGGGTAACAGACGTCTCCGAAAACGTCGGAGCGCTTTTGAAAATATGTGGTGTCCTGATAAACTGAGCAGATATTTGAGGTTTACACAGCTACATTCTCGCCTGAAAATATGTTAAACGTTTATTTTGTGACCCAGAAAGAATAATAAGAGTAATATTAAAACTAACTAGCTGCCGCCATTGTTGGAAACTGAGCTGGGCTGCGCTATGAATTCTGGGACACAGCTTCTTCTTCTTCGGGGTTTAACGGCAGCTGGCATCCTTGTACATGCAGTGCTGCCATCTTCTGTTTCAGTCCGTTATTACACTCTTAAATCCTGCTACTTATTCCTGCGTCTTTTGGGATCTTACAAAGCTTCAAACGACGCGTCGACTATTAAATCAGTCGTCGACGATTTTGATAGTCGACGTAATCGTGACTAGTCGACAAATCGTGCAGCCCTAGTCGTCACACAGACGAATGTCAGTTTACCTGTCAGCTGCTTAAACCCACATGGTGTCCGCAGCCATGTGGGCTCTTTGTCCTCCTGTCAGGTAGTGCTGGGCATATCATACCGTTCACAGTAAACCGGAATGTAATGTTGGGCAACGATAAGAAAATGAAATATGCGCGATAGAATATGGGTAAAACGCGCATGCGCAGTCCTTTGTTTACATACGCACATGGCGGGACGCAGAATGAGAAGAGCGAAAGTGGATCGTTGAATGAAACGGGAACCAGAACTGGTTTGTAAAAATGCTGCAGCTTCACTGGTGTGGAACTGGTTTAGCTTTCGTCCGTCAGATACACAACAAAGCACTATTTTTGGTAGCGCATGCTAGCGGGCCGTCGTTATTACCGTGTTGTTTGGAAAATACGGCGCACTTAAAATCAATCCTTTGATTTTTCTGAAAGTCGACAGAGCCCCTTATAATCCCGTGTGCCTTATGTATGAACTCTGGTTGTGTTTACTGACCTCGAAACGATTTTATGTGCACGGCGCTCGAAAATCTGTCAAATGTTTCAGTACGACTTTGCTAAGCTACGAAGCCGCACCGCTTGATGGATTGTCGGAGCAGTTACGGCTATCGTAGGCGGAGCCTCGCGGAGTGATACGTACTGTGCTTCAACATAATATTACCGTATTGTGTGTGTATAACCTCTTTAAGTTTGTGGATGTTATACATGGTTATGCTGAGGATTGTCGGCCAGTTTCCACTGGAAACGCCTTTTGGTTAAACTGTCAGCGAGGAATTTGCACTGTTACATGTTTATATAACTTTAATGCAGATAAAAAACAGCTGCTTGTTTAAGTGGAAATACACTGATGTTTGTTTTGCACTAATAAAGTTGAGGAGTTGTAAAGTATTTTGTCTCGTGTCGATTATATCGTCAGTTATATCGTTATCGCAAATTTTCAAATGTATATCGTGATAAATATTTTTGGTCATATCGCCCTGCTCTACTGTCAGGTTCATAAGACGTGTGCACGAACACACGCCGACATTCTGATATTCCTGGACATTTCTCACACATTCATGCTTCATAATGATGAATCTTCGATTTGAACCTTGAACCCTCAGGGGTAGAAAATGAACTCTGCATTTCCTCTGACGTCCAGCGGGGGCAGCAGTGAGTCGGTCCCATTGACCCCCATGTTACAGCCTGATACACAAACTGATTGGTGTCTAGAAATAATGTTGTCCTTCACAGCAAACGTACGGGGACGATGACTTTATAACTCACCTGTTTAAAGTTTGCATGGTTATGGGCGTGGCCTCTTTGACTAACAGGTGGAGGCGGCGGCTGTAGCTGCTAGCTGTCTGCTAGCCTGAACTGCACCTTTGTGATGTCATCATAATATGACCGCTGCTGTGAGGAGGCGGAGCCCCAGGTTGCTCCTGGATGTCTGCGTGAGCTCAGCAGCACGTCTGTATATGAGTGACTGTGTGACCATGTTTTCTTCTGTTCACCTCCAGCAGTGTGTGTCTGCCTCACTGTCGTTTTCAGGCGTCATCATGATGTGTTTGGACTGTGAGGCTGAACACGACCGCAGAGAGGAGGAACTCTGAGGATGTTCATGCTCGCTGAGCTTGTCTTCCTCGCCGTGTTTCTGTGTCGATTAACAACTTAGTTGGATTATTGTCTCACGCTGACGTAATTGTCTCTAAATGTCATTTGTGTGTAAATCTGCGGGACGATTATGATCCACTCAGCGAGCTGCTTTTGTTCTGCTCGCCATCAGACTGATGAAAATAAAAAGGCACAGAAGATTACAGAACCATTAACGTCTCCGCCACCATTAACTGATAAACAGCTATTAGAGGCTTACAGATGAAATTACATATATGGAGCAGAGTGAGGAGGAGGAGGGTTAGGGTCAGGCTTCATTCATGAAGGTCTGAAAGTGTGAGAGTGAAAACGATCTGCAGTCAGTTCAACTTCTGACCCTGAATCTTTCACTTGAAGAACACGTGCGTCTCTTTGCATCTCTGCATGTTTGTGTCTCTTTCTTGTGTGTTGGCAGCTTTGGTGCATCTTAGATTTGTTATTTGTCTTTCTGCTCGTTTTCATCACTTCTGTCTCTGTTGAGCTGATCCTTTTGTGCCTTTGTTCTTTGTCTCTAAGTCAGTTCTGCTGCGGTATTTGTGAATCATTTTCAGGTCAATGTGAGCATCTTTCACCTTTCTTCAACCTTACACACTCTTGTGGTTTTTCCTCTTCATCATACGTATTTTTTTCATTTTTAAGGCTGTATGTTGTGTGAAGCAGGATTAGACACTAACGCACTGAAATGCTGCAGAGCACTGAATGGAAACTATGCTGTGGCCAATCAGAGCCTGAGCTCCTGTTTGTGATTCCAGTGATGCTGCAGTTCGCTAATTTTACAAAGTTAAAACTATTTTAACAACATTTACAAATTCAAGTAATCATTTTAATTTGATCTTTTTTATTCTATATAACAATAACGTAATTATAATATATATAATAGAAAAGAATCATTAGCTTTTCTTTATTATTATTATTGTTGTTGTTGTTGTTTTGTTTTATTTTTTTTAAATATTAAACTTTATTAAGAAACAGTATACAGAACATGTATACAATCAGAACAAAATTAACATATGCCAGGGGGTGTAATACAAAGAATTACAAACATTCAAATAATTTGTAATTACTACAAATAGTAATAGTTTTCATAGCCTTTTTGTTAAGTGATCCACTAATCAATTTTATGTAACATAAAACATCATTATAGTAATGTTTAAAATTAGGTTTTTTGTTACTGTATTTGCATTTGTGAAAATAAAATTTAGCTAAGATAACTAACAAGTTTATTATAAAGTAAACATCTTCTTTTTTTTGCCTTCGAAAGAAACAAAATACAACATTTTCCCATTTCACAGTAAAGTCTTTATAGAGATGTCCAGCAATGAATCTACTGAAGTCTTTCCAAAATGTTCCAGCGTATGAACAGATCCAGAAGAGGTGTTGCACAGTCTCAGGATGGCTTCCACAAAATCCACAGTTCACACTTATGTCCCTTTTGAACTTCGTCATGTAATGATTAGCAGGATAAAATTTATGCAATATTTTAAATGAGACTTCCTTCACTTTATTCGTTACCAGATACTTGTTAGGAATTGTCCATACTCTTTTCCAGTTAATGTCACTGACAAAGAAATTCCAATAAGAGACCACATGTGGGAAGTTAGAGATTCTGTCTGGAACAAAGCACGGATATTCTTATTACTTTTACTGTGGTTTGTTAGACAGATTCTTCCTATGTGTGAATCTAAAGGGTTGGGGGAGAGAAACAGATGATATGTAAGGTTGAATACCTTTAAAAAGCATTATAATACCCGTAGGTATTGCATCAAATAATATGGCATATTCTTTGGGTGTGGCTGGAAATTTATAGGTGTTTAAGAATTCTGAGTAGGACATGAGCTGCCCATTAGGATTAAACAGCTGATTCACTAAAACAATCCGTTTCTCAACCCACCTAGAAAAACATAATGATTTATTTTTATACACTATGTTCCTATTATTCCAAATTGAATATGTATGGGGTGTAAAGTTGTGTTTATATATAAGGGACCAAGCTAATAGAACTTGTTTGTGAAACATCGAGAGCTTTTCTGGAAGCTTATCTATATTATAATCACAACCTAAGATAAAATTATTATTATTATTATTGTTGCCACGTCCACGCCGCACACTATGACGTCATCACACGGCGCCTTGTCGTTGACGGAAGTCCAGAATGAGTGGATGTGAAGTGACGAAGAGGAGGAAAGTGACCGGGTTGTTTGGTTAACGGGAGCCGCCGCTCACGGTTTCTGCTCGGTACGTCAACACTCGTTTGTCCGCTTGTCCCCGCGCCAGGACGCTGTTAGCCTGATGCTAGCCTGCAGCTAACCGGCTGATGCTAGCGGGCTCAGCTAGCTGTTAGTATCTGAGAAACTGCTGCTACAAACACGGAAACGTTTATTTTCTGCCTTTTCTGTTTAAAGTGACTTATACAAAATGTGTTTCACCTAACAAAACAGCGAACGTGATTCCAAACCAAACTCCATTTAAAAAACTGCCAGTTTAACATTGTTTGCATGCCAGCTTAACATGCGTCCTGTTTTCCTGGCAGCTGTTCATTTCAGTAAGCTAACCTGAGATTCAAGTGGAAGCTGAATAACATGAACTGCTTAGAAATAGACTCCTTATTCCAGTAGAGTGTGTAGCTTTTAGCGATCTTGTTTGAAGTGGTAGATGTTGAACTTTATTCTATGTGTGTAGAGACGCTGTGAAAGGTCTGCTGTTAAATGTGATTGTTAAATAATTTCCCCTAGGGATCAATAAAGTATTCTGATAAATGTGGATATTTTGTGCTGTCTTTGGTCACCAGCTCTTGCATCTGCACACAGAATGAGAGGCGATGAAGAGACCAAAGCTGGCCGGAGCTTTCCTCTTCATGTGCTGCCTGTTTGCCTACCTGATGTTCGTTAAGCATCACTACTCCACCTCCAAACCGGAGGCCTACAGACTACCTCCTCACCGCCAGCCCGACTCAGACCTCAGCGCAGATGACGGACCCACCTCTGATGCTGGACGGCGCTTCCAGTACGGCATCATGTTTGATGCTGGGAGCACTGGGACCAGAATCCATGTCTTTAAGTTCCAGATAGAGGACAAAGGTACAGCCGAACAACCAGTGTAACTCACACCAGACCCCATTCATATATCTGATGATAGCATGATGTAGTTTGCCTGATGTATCTTCAGACTCTGTAAATGTCAGAGTGATGCTGTGTAGTCACATATCTACACTCCCTACGCCACATAAACTGATTCCCAACCAAAGTCCATTCAAATATCAGTGAATTTAACAATCTGTCGATAAATACACGGACTCAGACAGTCTCAGGGTGCTCCTGTTTTTTAGATCTGTTTGGAAATTTAAAATACTGCAATCCTGCACCAAACTCCATTTAAAAACTGCAGTTTTTGCTGTAACCACTGTGGATTTATTTCTTTATTATTTTGAATTTTTACACAATAAATGCATTTTAACCATTCTGTAGGTAGCTTACATGACTTTTAATTAAATTATCTGTTAATCTGGAACTCCATCAGACTCTAACCCGATCAGAAAACTGAGAAATAGCGTGAATAATATGGTGGCTTTGAGAAACTCCTGACGTATCTGAATATTTGATGTTGGTATTTTCTACAGCAACCACTGTGTATGCAGCAATGAGACACGTTGATGTTGACGCTTTGAATCTTCTTACATTTTCGTTTCAATTTAAAGGAACTCGATGGCGTCCACTGTGACTCCAAACCAAACTCCATTTAAAAACCTTCAAGTTTAAGTTGAGTTTGTGTGTGTGTGTGAATTTGAATGATGAATATTTAATGAGAGTATGCGTGTGTTGTTGTTTTAGTAGCAGCTGATATTAATGTGTATCAGGGGATGTGTGGGTGTTGAACCTCTATGTATACATCCTCTCAGATCATATAGTGCTGCTTTTAGTGTATTTAAATCCACATGTTGGCTCCGAGCATTAATTACCAGACGTGAATCCGTGCAGACAAGAGGAGCTTTCAGCCTTTAAGTCCTGCTGCAGGGAGCTGCTGCCAGTTCAAATGGACACAAACTCATTAGTGTGTTTTAGAGCTTTCTGGTTTATTAGGCTTAGAGAAAGTTTCCTGCAGCGCTCGGCCAAATGCCTTCGTTATCGCATTTAAGCGCTAAGCTAAATCACACGGGCTGAGTGCTGTCTTGGCTCCTTTGTTAGCATCGCAGCTAACTGGACTAATGGCAGCACCTGTTAGTTATACATGCTGGGATTGTCATTAAGAGCTTAATGACAGCTCAAATGTAGGCACAGGTCCAGGGTCACTCGGTCACTCAGTGAAATTCAATTAAATGCGTCGACGTATCGCCTCTTTTATCTGTTTAAAGCTCACAGTCACATAGTTTTATCTTTTTTCCCGCAGGAGCTCCAAAGCTGGCCCAAGAGACGTTCAGAGCCATCAAACCAGGACTGTCAGCGTACGCCGACGACCCGCAGCAGGTAGGGCGCACACGAGGGGCCACGGGAGGGCTGCACGGGTCCCACGCTCGAGTGGGCCGACTGACTGAACCTACAGCAAACAGCCCCAGAGTGACATTCAAATACTGTTTGCTTAGGAATTGTGCAGTTATCAGCGCTGATGTTCAGCATTGGTTTCTCATCGTAACAAACAAGTTCCCCGACACGCTCACATTTGTGAGTGAATATTTCTAGAGTTGGTGCAGCGAGTGTAGTTTTGTTGCTCCGGCTCGAACCTACAGTCCTACATAAAGACTGAGCATGCTCAGAGCCTCCCTCTGTGTCCAGTGCACTGCAGGGATCGTGGAGCTCTTGGAGGTCGCCAAGTCCAGCGTCCCCCCTTCGTACTGGACCTCCACCCCCGTGGTCCTGAAGGCGACGGCTGGGCTGCGTCTACTTCCTGGAGAGAAAGCCGACCAGCTGCTGGACAGAGTGAGACTCACACGTCACCTGATCTCATCTTTATTATTTCACGTTTCAGTTTTTCAATTCTTTTATTTATTTCGTATTGTTCAGACTTCGTATTTTATAAAAATCATTTAAATTTTTGAATTAATTTTTTCCCTCATTGCATTTTTTATTTTCCTGTATTTCTAAATGGAACATTTTGGGTTTTTTCAAAATAAAACGATAACTCCAGCACAGATGTTTAAAATGTTGTGATCAGGTATCGATCAGGTCAGACTGATAACTCCTCTGGCTGCTGCTCCTCCTCCTCCTCCTCCTCTTCATCGTCATGTTGGAGCCAGAACAGAGAAAGTCTATTAAATCTTTTAAGTAATCAGTAATAACAGGACTACAGCAGTGAGCCAGAATGTGGTTTAATCTGAGGCTTTGCTCTTATTATCAGACGAGCTCTGATGCTGCAGATTACGGGGGGGGGGTCATTTTTACAAAAATGCATCATTAAATATTAGATTATATTTAAACAGAGATCACTGATTGATGGGAGGCAGAAATAAAACTGTTTCACTTTGTGAAGCTCAAAGATCGTTCGCTTCGTGTCCAGGTGAGGGCGCTGTTCCTGGAGTCTCCCTTCCTGTCCACAGATGACAGCGTGTCCATCATGGACGGCACCGATGAAGGTAAGATGTTCTGATTGATCAGCCCGCACACTCCTACTTTCTAAAGATGACCTTTGTTCTGAAAATATTTCACAACAGAAGCCTCGTTTGCTGAGGGCTTTTAATGTGAAATGCATACAGGAACTGTTGAGTTCCTTATGCAGCATCTTAACGGTGTGGGATAGGCCCCGTGGGCCGGCTCTGGCTCCCGGGCTGAGATGAGGTCTTTTCTTTTGAAGTGGTGCAGGAACCATGCGCAGCTGAAGAGAACGCCGCAGAGCATGACGGCACAGAAACAGGAAATAGATCCACCTGGAGCGATCTGAGGGGAGTTTCTGGAGGGTCGTGACCCCTCGCGAGGTCTCGTCCTGAGCGGGATCTTCATCTCGTTATGACATTATTAGATCAGAGGGAATCTGCAAGTCTCCTCGGGTTTAATCTGTGACGGTGATGAACCGAGCTCCGGCTCTGATTTCCCCAACGGAAAGCGTCAATATGGAGGATTAAAGAGGAGACGACGGGGGAGGCGGAGCTCGGCATGCGGCTCAGCGTTTGATTTGTAGACACTTCCTCTCTACAGTTACAGGAAAACATGATCAGGCTACACAGCGAAGCAGCAAATATGTTTAATTACTGGGTGAAAATCATCCAGTACTATAAACTGGGAGGGGCGGGGATAAACCAGGTTTTAGTTCAGGGGGGCGTGGGTATCCAACTTTGAATGCGAGAACGAGGCGATGGCGTAGGTGCGTCGGTGACATCAGCCATGTGACACACACACAGAGGCGGCGAGGCTGGCCGTGAGGGTCAGACTCTCGCTCACCGCCACATGAGCCTCGTTCACACGGGAAGCTTTTTTCTGTGTCGAAATTCGGCCTTCAGTATCGTGCAGGAGCTGAACCCCCGACCTCCTGATTGGCTGACGACCCCACTCTACCTGCTGAGCCACACCCACGGTCAGCGAGGAGAGAGGCGGTGATAATGTTTGGAAATGGAAGTCCTTTCAGAGGCCTCTGTTTTTAAGAGTGAGGCGGAGCGCACAGTGTTTGATTCCTGTAAATCGTCCAATCAGGATGCAGAGTGAAGGTTAACCAGTGAAGTCATTCACTGATCAGAAGTAAAGTGCATCTGCTTATTCAGGTCAACTCAAAGATGACTTTAGTGTCCGCAGTGCAGTATTTGCACTCAGCTGCATCCATTAGTGCCTTTTAGCAGCGACCTCTGACCTTTGGGCATGCAGGAGTGGGTGATTACGGGGCTCGGTACAAACTGTATCATAGGGGCTTTACCATAAAACTCTTAGCCCGATACGCTAAGAAGCAATTTCCTAACAAAACAAACAAGAGGCGGAGAAAGTCGGCTAAACACTGGCACTTAGCACCCGGCCGCCTCCCAGGAACCACTCAGAGGTCCCATTAACAATAAGTCGCTTCACTCGGACGGGCCCAGGGTAATCTGAGCCGGGATAAGCATGCTGGCCAAGAACGGCACAACATCTGAGCCACAGTCAGGCTGCGGGAGTTCAGACAGACAGACTTCAGTTTAGTCGGGAACGCCGCACAGGACTCTGTCCATTAGAGGAAAAGCAGAGCGGGATAAACGGCAAATTCAGCGATCATTAAAAGACGAGCAAGGACGAGTAGTGATCCCGCTCAGGAGAAAGAGAAAAGATTTCAGCCTCAGAAATAAACGGGACACATAATCCCCCCGTTAGATTAAGTGGGACATTATCCCACACCAACATAATTGCTTGTATGAACTACTTTAAAAGGATTGGATTATGTGCAGGCGGGCCTGTTGCCCATACAGGACAAAACACTGAACTTACATTCCCATACATATCCACCAGCAGAGACATTACAGCTGGGCCAAACATCTGGAGCTCAGGGTCACAGCTGGATCCAGGGGAGACTCATACAATACGTCCAATCAGGATCCAGCGAGGTGTTCAGGACTTGAGTTAGTCCTGAATACGACACATGTGTTGTGGTCACGTCTGGTTACTATGGGGGGGCGCAGAGACATTACAAGGGGGGCGCAGTGTGAATTTCAAAAAAAGCACTTGGACACTGCGAGCGTAATGGAGGACAGGTTTTTGACGGGGCTCCCACACAAACGCAAACGAAGCCAAACGTGTTTCCAAACCAACTTCCTTCTGAGCCAAAGACTAAAACTTGTGATGAGTCTTGGTTTTGGTGTCGCCTGCACAACAGCTGTCTCGAGTCGGGTCCACGTTGCTGCGTCTCGTCTCCCAGAGAAACGGTTCATATTGATGGTTACGTGTTAGCGTGCTCGCTGCTGCTGCAGCACAGAAACACGAGTTTGCAGTGAAGCGCGTGAGCAGCTGAGTGTTGAATCCAGCGATCCTGTAACCTTTTCGTTTTCCCCTTTCAGGTATTTCTGCTTGGATCACCGTCAACTTCCTCACAGGTGAGAGCGCTCACCATCGTTTTTATTTAGTGCAGCAGGGACGTGTGATCCTGTGCTCCCAGCTGATGTCGAGTGCTTTTAGGTTTTGTATGAACCGTCCTGTCATCGGGCGTCTGGGGTACCCGTGTCATTGGCGTGTTTGGGTTCTGAGTCTTCAGTGGACGATGGTGGTGTGGAGTTTGCACGCGCTGCGTCTTCATCGATCCTCTTCTTTGGTCATGTGATCATGCTGTCAGAAACTCCACCCTAACCATGAGGCTGGATGTCCACGCCCACGACTGAACTTCAGGGTGAAACCGCCACCTCGTGTTCCCAAACAGATGACCTCTGTCCTCTCAGAAAGCCCCGAACCTCATGTTGGTCCTCACAGAGGCGGGCCTCCACGTAGCACGCACACTGGCTCCATTTTTAACACTGCGGCAGGAAGTGGATGTGGATTGGTGTGATTTATGATGCGTGTGTGTGTTTCAAACCAGATTAATGTGCACAAGAAACGGTGATTACCTGTTATTGGATTAAACTGCAGCTCGCTCTTCCTCCTAATCTCCCCCTCCTCCCTCCCTCTCTCTCTTTTCAGGTGGTCTTCACAGTGCTCACTCGCCCACAGTGGGGATGCTGGATTTGGGAGGTGGGTCGACTCAGATCACCTTCAGCCCTCAGGACGAGGTGAGGACTCGCACAGGTGAAAGGGTGAGGAAGACTGAGAGAGAAAGAGCTCTGTCCCCTCAGTCAAACTACCAGGATGGCTCCGTCTTAGCCTTTAATCTGGAAACGCCTCGCTAATCCCAAATAAACAGCCTCACATCAGGCAGGGGAGGAGAAAGGGAGTGAAGAGGGGTCTATTTGGGTCAGGCTTCGTACACGAGGGATTGGCCAGTTCTTCTCCAGCCTGTGAGAGGAGGGGGAGGAGGGGGGGATGCAAACGAGGAACTGAGGCAGCAAAAGCTCCAGATGAAGCTTTCTTCTTACTGAGGTCTGACAGCATCAGCAGGAGGGTGGAGGACGGCCTCCCAAGAAAAAACCCACCCGGTGTTTGAGAGTACAACACACAGAGCTGTGCAAAAGTCTTGAGCCACCCCTCAGGTCTGCTGAGCAGCTCTCGAGCTTCCTGAAGCTCCTTAAAGTTCTTCTGTGGACATTGGCGGCTTTTCCTCTCCTGTTCAGTCCTTGTACCGGACCTTTCTCACAGGAATGACAGTGAATCCCACACACCTGAGCAGAGGTGCAGTTAGTTAGCATCAGCCTGTCACACAAACTCATCATCTGTTCCAGTTTCTTTACCAAATCTGTCAAAAATGCCAACGATATCACAGCTTCTCATGAAAACAGGATTTTGTCTCCAACACGGTGATTCCAAAGAGCTGTCAGCTGAAACTCTGCACATCTCAGCGTGGTGTCAGTGTGTCCTCAAAACCCCGAGGAAAGTGGACAGAAGAAGCTTCCTGTTCCAGCATGACAACGATGCAAACACACTGTCAGTGCAGAGAAAGCACACCTGGATCTGATAACACACAGCAGGACACCATCAGTCGCAGACGGGCCTCAGCTGAGGAGACGTCTTCCTGAGGATCCTCACAGAGCTGACAGCTGCTCACACTAAATACACACTCCGTGTTTACATGTGTGTTTGCACAGTACTGTCAGAAAACACTCTCAGGAAAAATAAGGAACAGATTGATTTTCTGTGGATTTGTCCCACCCAGCGTGGAAGCAACACTCGAAGGAATCGTCTGTTTTTAGAGCCGACCCAGCGTCGCAGAAACCTGAAGTTCTTTTCTTTCTGTGCAGAAAACCATCCAGACCTCACCTATCGACTACATCCGGACCTTCCAGATGTTCAGCCACCCACATGTGGTCTACACTCACAGGTACACGCACTCACACTGTGCCTGTGCTGATTGGCTGATGTGAAGTCAGCTGGTGGGTCACACACAGCTGTCAGTCAGAGGCTCGCTGACGTGATCGAACTCGTCGAGTTTCTGGTTTAATCGTCGTGTTTGCTGTTCGAGTCTCAGTAGCGACGTTAGCACGCAGGAACTGATTGTGAGCTTAAAAAGTTAAAAATCTAAAGAAGCAGGAAGAACCAAACGTGTCAGCTCAGACACATTCATTTTCTGATGATCAGCTGATCGATTATTGATTATTGATGTTCTCTCTCTGCAGCTATCTGGGTCTGGGCCTGATGTCGGCTCGCCTCGCCATCTTGGGAGGCGTCGGTGCCCCGCCCCGTACGTACCTGACCTGTTTTTCTTTTTCTTGTTTTTCAGTTTTCAGATTTTCATCTCAGCCTGTTGTGCCCCCCCCCGCCCCCGCCCAGCAGATAAATAAGCCATTATCTAATCTTTTAATAACACACTGCAAGATTAATTCCTTGCTGGCCAGCTGTTGCTGCGGTTTAACTGCTGCAAGAAGCTGCAGCTCAGATCCTCTCTGCTGTCGGGCTGTTTATGTGCACGCAGGCGTCGCCGTGTCCGTGGCGGTGTCGCGTTCAGGCGTCCTGCTGGGACCGTTTTAACCACACATCATATATTTGTGACTTTTTGGAAAACTGCTGTAGCAGACTGACAGCATTTGGCTAAAGCAGGAAGTGTGTGCAAGCAAACTGCTGCAAACATGAGCCATCGTCACTGCAATAACCTCACCGCTGCCTCTGCTGGGGGTCGGAGGAACTGCAGGGCTGTGTGTCGTTGTTTTACTGTTCGCGGGTTTGAGATGAGATAAACAGACAAACGTGTGTGTGTGTCTGTGTGTGTCTGTGTGTGTGTGTCTGTGTGTGTGTGTGTGTGTGTGTCTGTGTGTGTCTGTGTGTGTCTGTGTGCAGTAGGGGGCAGCCCGGAGCTAGTCAGCCCCTGCCTTGCTCCAGAGTACTCGGGCAGCTGGGAGCACGCTGACGTGGTCTACACTGTGAAAGGCCAGAGCACAGGTGAGCAGATCATCTCTGATTGGTGGTGTGGTTGCCATGGTTACTCATGATGCAGCTGGGGTTAGGAACCTTTTGTGTGCACGTGTGTTTCAGGGGAGTCGGTTTTTGAGGCGTGCCTGAACAGAGTGGAGAAGGTTTTGTACCAGAAGGTGGCGAAGGCGTCCGGCGTGACCGACATGGACTTCTACGCCTTCTCCTTCTACTACGACCGCGCCGTCGACATCGGCGCCATCGGTGAGGAAATACTGCTGCTCTGCTGCTCGCCTGCAGGGGGCAGCACGTCACGCTGATCCATCATGGCGTAAACAGGAAGCCAAATAAACCTCGACGAGGGCGTGGCGTCCATTGAAGCCGCAGAAACGCTCGGCGCTGCTGCGTTCGCGACTCAAACTTCTTTTTTGGCGGATTTTAGAAGACGAATCGTTTGTGAAGCCGCGCCGTTACAGGGGAAGTTACCCGGCACACCTGTTGTCCCCGGGAGGCGTCCCATTTATCAGAGCGTCCTGAATGTGGCCCGGCGTTACCTGCAGACCAGGTGTGAGGAAGGGTCAGAGTTGGAGCTTCAGGCGGCGTTCGCTCACTGACTCGGGTTTAATCGCTCGTAGGCGCAACTTTCATCAGAGCCTCGTCCCAGACTTCCTGTTTTGTGTTTACCAGAGCCGATTGGCTCACAGCCGCCCCCGTCCTGCAAGCTGCCGTTTGTCACCTTTAACATGACGTTTGACTGTGGGAGCCCACAGTTCCTGAACACAGCTGATCCCAGAAAAGCTGGAAAACCGGGAACGTTCGTGTCAAGGAGCTGCTGCAGGTTTCTGTTTAACCCTCCTCTCTGTGCTCTGTGTCCAGACGAGAAGAAGGGAGGAAGCATCAGAGTGTCCGACTACACCGACGCAGCGAAGAAAGGTGAGACGGCGCCCTCTGCTGGACGTCACTCAGCGCTGCCGTCATCATCAATGAAGCCAGAACGTGTTTCTGACCCGACTCTAGTCCACATGATTGATTCGTTTATGCTAACCCCACAGAGGTCCAATTAAATGTTGATATCAGCAGATTTTTTTTTTTAAATCGGTGACCGCTGTGGGTGTTTTTCTCCCCGCAGGGTGCAGCGACGTGTCCGTCGGTCCTCAGCGGAGCCCCTTCCTCTGTCTGGACCTGGTCTACATCTCAGCCCTGCTGCAGGAGCTCGGCTTCCCTCCACACAAGCAGTTCAGGGTGAGCTTCCTGTCTCGCTTCTATCGATTCCTTTAAAACCATCGAGCCGTCTCACCTCTCTGACGTTGTCTGTGTCCCAGCTTGCGAGGACCATCAACCAGGTGGAGACCAGCTGGGCTCTGGGCGCCACTTTCCACTACATCGAGTCCCTGAAGGCACACTGAAGCTCTGAGCTTTTATTTTGAAAAGCTGGGGGTCCTGCTTACTCTGAACACAGCTGACTGATGATGTTTGTGCCAAAGCAGAAATCTGAGCGGTGGGATAAAAACGTGACGTGTGTGAAAGCGGCTCATTCAGACCGGCGGTCAGGAGGCCGGGCTGAACTCGCTACGGTCCCAGCGTGGTTCATTAATCGAATATTTCACATTTTTATGACCAAAAGGATGCGGTGGAGCCAAGGGTTTGTGAGCCAGTGACGGGAAAAAATAAAACCCTGTTTATGTGTTTGTTTGTTCTGTGGCTCTTTTCCATTAGATAAACTTTTGTTAGTCCCACACGTGGGAAACTTGTTTGGTCACGGCACAAAGTTAACCATTTAACACGTTAGTGCTCTTCTCTTTTAGGTTTCTGGGATGTTGTTGGTAGTGTTGTGGGTTTTTCCGTAGATGTGTCGGTTTCTTGCGAGTTCTGCGTCGGTGTTTTGGGAATTTGGGTCGTTGTTTCTGAGCGTCGCCTGAATGACCGTCAGCGTTTCTTCTCACCTGATCAAACTAAGCCGGGCTCAGTGTGAGCAGCTCGTTGGCGACTGATTGTTTTTATTCTGAAGGACTTCCTGTTTGTATCCCTGTAGTTTCATGATAAGCAGATGTTTAAACAGTTCCTGTAGAAACCCGTCTGTTTGGCTCTCAGGTGCTGAGACCGTAAGAGTCTTAGTCACGTGACTTTGGCGTTGCCTCCTCTGATGTCAGCTGTTCCTGAGTGGAAGCTTCAGCGTGTGAAACTTTCACATAAGATCAGGATGAGACAAAGAAGGGTTATTATGAACTGTGAATCATGGCAAGCTGCTCTGTGAGAGCCTCAAATAGACCTGAGTGTCCTTCTGTTACGTGGAGCAGCTCCTCCTCTCTGTAACGTTCGTCTCAGTGATGATCATCTTCAAACCACCGAAGCAGCAGCTGGGCTCTCAGCAGGCCAGAGCTACACCGGCTTATTTCACACAGAGCGGCTCTGCATCAGTCCCAATATTAAATTGAAGAATATGAAATGTTTTCCTTCAGCTGATCCTGTGCTTCATATGAACGATGATGTTTGCAGGTTTTTAAGGATGTATTTTTATATTCTGAATCATAAACTCTGTATTGTGATCAATGATTCATTGGAATAAAAACTGGAAACCGCTTTAATTCATAAAAACCTGAAGGTTTCACTTAAACACATTCAGGAAAAATAAAGTTTAACAGAAGATGATGGAGGTGTGAAGATGTTTGTCCTCAGCGTCCTGCAGCAGGAAGCCCACAAACACAGGTGTGCTTCAGGTGAGTGCGTGCAGGTCTGCTCTTCTCTTTTTGTAGGATGTGGCGGGCGGCTTTAACGCTTTCAGTGTGAATGAAAGCACCCGATTGGCTCCTTACCTTTGAAAACAGGAAGCTGGATCAGCGTGGAGCGGCCCTGATTGCTCGTCACAGAGAAACCAGCGAGTCTGCACCAGCTGACGTTTCACCGTCATCCTGAAGCTCCAGGTGTTTCAGGAGAAAGCACGCCGATGAGGAGTAAAGGACGCCGAACACCACCTGCTCTCACTCACACCTTGACCCATGTGACCTTAATGACTGGTGTGATGATGGTGGCTCTCCACCAGCTGTTAGAGCCTCCTGGATGAAGGGGAAAGAATCAAGTGACCGATAAGACGAGGAACACAAGACCACACGGCTGAGTTTGACCTGAAAACTGTCGGCGTGATGACGAGGCTGCAGCGTTGAACAGCGAAGCAGGAAATGATAAAATGACGGCAACAACAGAACTTTAAATCAAATCTTTGAATGATGGAACCAGCGGTCAGCTCTCAGCTGTGAGGTCTGACCCTCCACCTTCACTCAGACCTCCTGAGACGATACAAACTCAGCGTTTCTTCAACTCGTTTATTGCAAACGTGTAGAAACAGTACATGTCCCAGACGGCCTCAGGTGTCTGCTGTGGGCCCTGCTACAGTCACTGTGCTGTCTGGATTATGATGCTAATAAAGTTTTAATGTTTAAAAAAGCAGCGGTGATGAACCTGCAGGCAGCATGTAAAGCCGAGATCTTAGCTAATGCTATTAACGATATCACAGGGCTAACTGAATTTGGCTAGCAGCAAACCTAGCTTGATAATGTTTACCTTATAGTGCAAATTAATAAAAAATATTTCATATGTTTAATATTTGTTCCAGAATACTTTTACATAAACAAAGGCATTTTTTTCTTTTACGTATGACATCACAACCTGATTGGCTGGTTGTGACGTTGATCCTGGACGAACGTTACTACGTGGCGGGTCCACTGGAGCCCAGTTTACAGCGAGTCACGCAGCCTCATCAAGATCTGAAGAAACGTTTACGTCATATTTAGTGTGAATGCTTGAATGCTGTCTCCTTCAAAACCGTTCAACTTACAAAAACTTTATTCAACAAAAATTTCCCATGTGTTTCAATGGGGAGACTCTTCAAATTTTCATTAAACTTACTCACTTTTCAACTCTTACTACTTCCACATATATTGACATAGAGCCACCATTCAAACTTTAAAACGAAGCCAAGACATTCAACTATTCAACTTGTATTTATCTTTTCAATATCTATTATACTTTTTCTTCAGTTCCAGTTTAAGTTTCATGCTTTTTTCAGCCGTTTCAGAGTTTATAATGGGTGTGTATGGGACGGAATGTTGGCGCTAGCGTGAGAGGAGGAAAGAAATTAATCTTGAAATCTTCCTTTAAACTGCTGCTGTGTCTGCAGCGTTTGCTCTACAGGTATGACTTTACCCTCGAAACGTAGCCATCGCTGTCCTCTTTCATCCTCTGTGTTTATTATTGTACTAGGTGTTATGGTTCTTTCATAAATGTTACCAATGCACAGCCTCCTTCCTCCAACTCTTCCACAGACTAATGTTAAAAGGGCTCAGAAAGTTGGTTTGAAAATCAGAAGTACGGGCTGTCTTTACACTGTCGTCACGTCCATATAATAAACTCCACAGGCATGAAAACTGAGAATTTGGTAGACTGGACATTGCTGCCGCTCACGGTGAAAGAATTTTGTCAATACGACTCCTAGTTGTGTCCAGTGTTTGCTCTACAGCCATCATTTTACCCTCAACGTCGCCATCGTTGTTCTCTTTCCAACACCGAGTCTTTCAAAGCTCAGAGATGTAAACGTTTTAAACTGTGTGGATCCAAGTGGAGGGATCACATTGAATCACTGAATGAGTAAAAAGAATGTGAACTTTTAATATTCATTCAGATGTTTTCTGACTTTAAATTTTCTTTTCTCATTTCTTAGGTTTTTCTAATTTACAATTAAAACATTTTCAGCTATTTTCCAACTTCTGTGTGGATGTCAGCTTTTAGCACTTCAGCACTTTTGTTTTCAGATTAAACTCTGGTTTTTTTCTCATTCAAATTTTTTAACTTAAAATTCAGCAATTAATTCATTTTAGTGCATACATTCAGATTCAAGCATTCACACTGCAGTTTCTTTAGAAAGTGCACTTCCCAGTTATAAATGATTGGCATGTGTGCATGCATGCGCGTGAGTTAGAGTCTCAGGGCTGTTTCTGCTTCATCTCCTTCCAGCTCTTCCACACCAGGACATCTCGACTTTTTCCCCAGGCGACGAACCAGCGGGGCAGCCTGAAGCCGTTGTATTGACCCACGCCGTCGTCATGGCCCATCGCCAGCAGCATGGTGACGTTACCTAGCAACCAGGAAGAACTCGAGTCAGCCAGAGAACAGAGGCAGGTGACCAACAGCCCGGCATGGTGAGCGCATACCTGTTTGATAGGAAGTCAGCTCCTTCCCGCTCACACTGTTGGCAATGTTGGCCACGGCGACAGCGGCGTGGAGGCCGGCGTTGTACGCCGTCTTGGGCTCGTTGACATTGGTGCAGTCACCCACGGCGAAGATGTTGGAGAAACCGTCGACCTGCAAGTGGTCGTTGACCTTCAAGGCCCCGTTTTCAGCCATACTGTCATCTGTGAGCAGAAACCAGTCGCTGATCAATGCAGCCATCGTTAAAAATAAATGTCTACGTGATTTTTCAGGCTAGCAGAAGCGGGACTCGGCATTATCACTTCCTGTGACACTGTAAGTAAGAAGAGTGACGTCGGGCGACCCTGTGGTCAAACCGCAGCATGGAGTGAAAGCAGGAAATGACCTCAGTGCGTGTGGGTTTGCTGTTCTTACTGAAGGTGGCGCTGTAGGCTGCAGAGTTGATCTTGAGCCCGGTGCAGCAGATGATCAGATCCGTGACCAGCGTTTCGCCGTGGTCCGTGATCACCTCCGTGTTCTTCGTCATCGTGTTCAGCGGCAGCTCCGACAAGTTGCTCACTTTCTGTCCTGAAAACACGGCGGTGGAAAGTGAGCCAAACCCCGAGCTGACGTGAGCCGTCACCTGCAGGCGTGAACTCACCCAACACAAGCTCCACCCCCTTCTCCAAGAGAACCTGATTGGCCTCGCGCCTGATGCTGGGCAGCAGCTCCGGGTCAGCCAGCCCGAGTTTGGAGTGGATCAGAACCACCTGGAGGGGTCGACGCGGAGGAGAGAGCGGGGTCAGCGTTCAGAGGGCAGCAGCAGGGGTCAGAGGTCAATTTAATTCAGTTTTATTTATACAGTGCAAAGTCTCGAGCGCAGTCAGCTCAAGGAGCTTTATGTGATCAGAGACGCTCCACCAATCTGAAGACCACGGCTGAGTAAGCACTTGGCCACACAAATCTAACAGGAAGCAGACTCCAGCAGAAGCAGGCTGAGGGCGAGACTGACGGGGGCGAGGGCGGGACAAAGACATGCTGTGGAAGACAGGTCAAAGGTCATCACCTTCTTATTAGGATACTCGGTCTTTATCTCTGCAGCCATCTCCACACCGGTCGATCCTCCGCCGACCACCAGCACCGAGTCAGCAGCCTGAACCTGCACACAAAGACACACACGCACACCCACACGCGTGCACGCACACAGACACGCACACAGACACACAGCGTGAGGAATTTACATATTTTTAATTTGACTTCTTGAAGTTTTCTGGGTTTTTTGTTGTCGTGTGAAACATTGAAAAACCAGACAGAGAAACACAATCTGACACGTCAGCTGCAAAACAGCTTTGCAGTAAAACCTCCTGCTCGGGTCTACCAGAGGCCCGGCAGCTTGAGGGTCCTGCAGTATCTCAGCTGTTCCCAGGACTGCGCTCGTCTTCACAGAGATGTCCGACGTTGTTCCCGGGATCTGCTGGAGTCGTTCTCGCAGTTTGGGAGTCACTGCACCCAGTGCTCCACTGGGACCACCGTCACCTTCACCCTGCACATCTTCTGCAGCTCTTCTCTGAGCCCTTGGTACTCCTGCAGCTTCTCGTGTTCCTTCTTCCTGAGGTTGCTGTTGTTCAGTATCACTACGGCCGTCTCCTGGTCGTCTACCACCACTATGCCCAGTTGGTCCCACAGGACTCAGTTAACCCGTGTTGTATTTCCTGTAAAAGGCCTTTTTGTACCATTCTGAAATGTGCACTCTCTTTCAGTTTTAGCTCACCTTACCTTTATTTAAGCCTCTGTTCACCACTCACCTTTCCAACTGTTCATCGGACCTGAACTGCAATAAATAACTGGAAACACGGGCTGTTCTAACACTTTTATGTATGTATATCTGCGTTAAACATTACAATAATAAGACTAACGGTTTTGAAAAAATATTAAGTAATAAAATAAAACTAATTTCACTCACTAATACTGGACAGTTCTATTTCAGTACAGAGATAAACTTTAGTATAAAACTTGTACATTAATGTACTTTTTAGAGTAGAGTTTATACTTTACTCTAAATCTACGTTTACATGAACTTTTCCATGGCAGTATTTTTTCTGCTGGTGAAGTTCAAACTAAAATGTATTAAATTATTAAATATGAAGATTTGAAATTCAACCAAAAAAGGTTAAATAACAATAACTTGTAAACAAACAGCAGTAAAACCTGGATCGAACCTCTCTGATGAAGTCCTCGTACTTCTGCACCGCCTCCTTATGCGACGCCACCGTGTTGAACTTCCCGGGGAACGGCCCGTCAGTGCCGGTGCACAGGATGAGGTGGGAGTACTGGATCTCCTGCGGCACAAACGACACAGATTCAGCTGCAGCTTCACCTCCTCCTCATGCTGCAGAAGAAGCTCCGCAGGGAGCTGCTGTGGTCCTCACCCTCCCTCCCTCCAGGATCACCAGCTGCCTGTCTGTGTCGACGAGCTCCACCCGACCCTGAACGAAGCTCTCGCCAAACGTCTCGGCGTACGGGATGAAGGTCTTCTGAGCAAAGCCTGCACACAGCACAGCACTAATTTTTTTAAAATTAAAATGTGTAAACATAACATAAATTTTTACATAAATCTAGAATAAAATCAGCAAACACAACAAGAATAACAGTCGACGAGGTCATCTTAAAGTGAAGATAATATAAGTACCAGAAACTACTTTTAGAACTGACAGGAGAACAGGTGTGGACAGGTGTGGACAGGTGTGGACAGGTGAGAACAGGTGTGGACAGGTGTGAACAGGTGAGAACAGGTGTGGACAGGTGAGAACAGGTGTGGACAGGTGAGAACAGGTGTGGACAGGTGTGGACAGGTGAGAACAGGTGAGAACAGGTGTGGACAGGTGAGAACAGGAGTGGACAGGTGAGGACAGGTGAGGACAGGTGAGGACAGGTGTGCTCATGGTACCTGGCTGTACGGCGGCTCGCAGAGCGCCCAGGTTGTGATGGAAAGCGTCTCTCATGTCGATCAGAGTGAAGCTGAATCCTCGATACTTCAGGTCTTGAGCTGCGGCGATGCCACCAAATCCTCCGCCCACCACCACCACGTGGGCACCCTCGGTTGACACCTGACCCCCCATCTCTGCAGCCACACACACACACACACACACAGCCACACACACACACACACACACACACACGGGAAGTCACTACTACAGGTTGACCACACCTGACGTCGTCACCCCAGAGGTCTGAAGCTTCTTAAACCTGCATTCTCTCTGACGCCCAGCAGAGGGCGCCCACTGTGAAGTCTGATTCAATTGGGTTTGCTCAGCTGACCTTTGACCTCAATAAACTCTGTCCTGATGAGTTTCTGCTCTGTCGCTACTTTCAGGTCTGACTGAATCAAACAGGAAGTCTATTTTGGTCCTGTCAGAGGGCGGGGCTAAACAGTGACTGACTAGTTGCTCGTTGCTCATGAAATCCAAACGACTGCTTCACGTTCGTGGACATGCACAGCTCCTTTTCAGCAACACTCAGGACACCTTTGAATGAATTTCAGCCAAAAGAACAAACAGTAACTCTGCTGTGTACACAGGGGCGTGTACACAGGGGCGTGTACACAGGGGCGTGTCCACAGGGGCGTGTCCACAGGGGCGTGTCCACAGTGGGGCACCATGAGGTCAACCCCCCCCGGCACCACGCTGCAGAATAAACGCTGTGACGTCTCACAAACTGAAACCGTCGACTGTCAAAAGCTCCAACAACACTCAGCTCCAAGCTCCAAACACACAGCTGCCATCTTTTATATACAGGCTGTGATTTCTGCTGATTACATAACGCCCACTAGTTTAATCTCAGCCTGTGTTTCTACAGGTGTACACAGACCACACCCCCTCCATCTTCTGAGAGCTCACCTGAGCATCACTCACAGGGAGATGAAGCTGGTCCTGGGGCCCGTTCTTCGTACCTCGCTAAGTAAGTTAGCTGGATTAGATTGTTGACAAAGCATACAGAAGGGGCTTCTGTCTGTGATTCGGATTGAACATTCGCGATCCTGATTTCGGTTCCCCGAAGCTCATCCGGGACTTGCTGTCATAGCAACAGAGCCGTAAGCGTAAACCTGCTCGGGAGCAGGTTTACTTTATGTAAACAGGATTAGATCGCGGCCACGCAGGTATGTCCGCTTCATTTATACGAAAGCAACAGCGATATTCCACCACTGTTTCACCATAAATAAATAACATCAATGTAACTAAAGATAATGCAGCACTTGATCCTTGTTATTGATGTCACACAGATACATACAGGTCATTTCCTAAAAAAGGGAAATGTACTATTAACATTCTATTACATGTATGTGATTATTACAGATGTAATTCATATTTCAGAGTAGTAATTGTAAATTACTTCGTGTAATCAAGATGAGAGACCACGGCTATAAAAGCGAAGGTGGATTTGGGAAGCCTGTCGCAGCCATGTCCTGTCCGTATACGCGAGCAGCCCATTGCGGAAGGTGCAAGATTGATAAGGAGAGTCCTCAGAATTCAGCGTATATTGCGGGACAGACAGGATCCTTTAGCTCAGCGCGACAGTGTGCTCATTGAGAGATATCGATATTCCCGTGAGGGTATTATTTCACTTAACCAACTTGTTGACGAGGGGGTGCAGGACCACCACCTGTCTTTTTTTCCTCTGCCCTTTTCTTGGTTGCTGTTATGAACAAACTAACAGAGTATTACAGGCCAGTTTACCTTGCCAAGAGACGAAAAGCAATCTAAGAGATAAATATTACCATTCTGTAGAATACTCCTGTATTCCACTTTTACTTGTTCCCATGTTCTTGTGGGTCCTGTTGTGGCTCTAATGTGAAAGGGGATATAATATAACATATTATGATATAATATAATGCCATATGATATTGGACAATATAGTGTCATATGATAGATCTACCCTACCGCCTACTGGTGTTGGCCAGAGGGGCCGATGGCGCGATATGGCAGCCTGGCTACAACCGTAGCTGCCTCCACCAGTGTGTGAATGTGGGAGTGAATGAATAGTGGTATCGTAAAGCGCTTTGGGTGCCTTGGAAAGCGCTATATAAACCCAATCCATTATTATTATTATTATTAAATTACCTACGAGTTTGATTTGTCAGCAACTTTCTGCCAGCCCTCTCTCCTTGCTTTTGCAGCCTTTGCAGTGTTCTCTTGCGTTTTAATTAAACTCTGAAACTCCTGAAATCCCTCACTCATGAGTTCTTGCTCTGCTGCCGGAAAATACCGAGCACGCCCCTTCGACATTTTCGCCGACCAATCAGCGGGTTGCCGATCACTGTTTCTGCTATCGATGCGTAGCCCCTTTTACGACACCCAGTGATCGCGCATTACTTCATCCAGCTGTAGTAATCGTCAACAGCAGGTGTGTTCGGGGAACCGGATTAGCGAGCTCACGGTTAGCGCGATGATTTGATCTTGGATGTAGTAAGCGACGTACGAAGAACAGGCCCCTGCTCACCTGCAGTGTCCTCAGGTGAGCCTGAGCTGCTCAGATGGTCTTATCGACGCATCAGCTGTGAGCTCAGAGGCATGCGGGGGGTGAGGCAGGTACAGGTACGCCAAACATGTGGCGCAGATAGAATCGGGTGACACCTCCTCTTCATCACTCTGCAGGAAACTCCTGCTCGAGCATCCAGATTAACAGGCGTTGGTCGAACTCGCCACATTTTTAAACTTTTTGTTGTTCGACAGCATCAAGACTGACGGAGTGTGTTTGAGATGACCTCACAGGTGACACACTCGGCGTTTTTTTGCTGGTTTGTCGGTAGCAGCTCCTGAAACGCAAGACTGCCACACATCTGTTCGACCAACGCCAGTTAATCTGGAACACCGGCCTCACGTGAGCTACCTGCCGCTGCCAGCCCGTCTCTCTGACACCTGCCCGCGCGAACGGAAGGAACTCACCTGCTGTAGGTACGCGCCTCGGTCACGTCGTCGTCCTCTTCTCCGCGGCTGTCGGACCGCAGCGTCTTTCTTACCGAGCTCCTCCTCCTCTGATGACACCAGTTCTCCTCCAATCACAGTCCGGCTCCCCATGAAGGAGGCGGGGGTAGGCGTGCTGCTTTCAGGTGCTGTAGGAAATATTATTTTTAAGGCGAGGCGTGACCTTTAACCTATGATAAAGCAGTTTTCCTGTGATGGGAGCGGTCTGTAAAACTTTATTAGTGAGGAGTAAAAGAATATAATTTTTTAAAAACCGATCAGATGATGGTAAATGGCCTGTATTTGTATAGCGCTTTACTAGTCCCTAAGGACCCAAAGCGCTTTACACATCCACACATCCACACACTGGTGATGGCAGCTACATTGTAGCCACAGCCACCCTGGGGCGCACTGACAGATGATCATTATTTTCTTTTAAGGCCCTTTGATTTATTCATGGCTCTGAGCCAGAGATGTCCTCACAGGCCACATGAAAGCTACAGCTCCGCTGATGTCCAGCAGAGGCAGCAGTGAGTCCGTCCCGACGCACATGTTAAAATAAGCATGCTTACAGCCCGACACCTGCACCTGCACCTGCTCCATCCAAATATTCCCAGTACTGATACCAACACTGGTGTCAGGTCGATACACACTGACAGGAGCGTTGGTTCTTCTTGGTTCAGAGCGTAGAACACGTGTTTTTGTAACAATCATTACAACATGTTCAGAATTTGCATATTAATGATGATTCATGTCATAAATGACGACACACTGCTCTGCCGTACATACGCTGCCTTTATAGGTTAAAATTTCGGTACTGGTCTCAGCAGTATCGGCCCTGTATCTACTCGGGTAGCACTCATGAAGGCAAAGGTGTGACTCTAACCCAGTGCAGCACTGTTACATACAGAAGCACTCATGAGGCCATACCAGGCACAGCTCGGACACCGGGGGATAAGCCTATCCCAGCTACACACAGAGACATTCACGCCGAAGCCCTCGAACTGCCCACACACACATGAACCCGCATGTCCGCTCCACACAGAGGCCTGGCAGGTGATGGAAGCAGGACTTTCTTGCTGTGAGGCAGCCGTGCTAACCAATGTTCCTGTGAAGAGCCCACAGCTGGACCGGCCGATGCTGATTCTTCGTTTTCATGGTGTTTTTTGTTTGTTTTTGTTGAAAAGGTGTAAACAATGAAAGGGGGTGGATTGGCCAATTGGTCATGATCGACTCTGGGCTGGACCAATTACAGCCGAGGAGGTCGAACTTTAAAGTTCCATATTGAGGAACGTGATTTGTCTCAGACTTCAGCTAGAATGGAACAAAGACACAAAGCTGGAGTTATTCTGCGTCGTTACGCTGCAGCTGCCTCTCATTCTCCCCCTCCCCCTCCCTCTCCTGTTTCTACTTCAATCATGAAACTGATCAGTGATCAGCTGATCGGCTTTTCTCTCTTGTTTGTTTATCGCCCACTTTGCGCCAGAAACAGGAAACCATCGAATAAACAACAGCAGCACGTTTAAGCTTGATAAGCTGTTGTTAGCATTTATTTTTTTCTGCCTGTCCCGTTTGGTTCTTTTGCCATCAGAATTATTGTTTGAAGGCAAAGAAAGATGCCCGACGGATTTACTACACCCAGTGGACCATCCCAGCCTTGCTGTATTGGTCCATTTGATCGACCTTTGTTTTTATTGTTTATTTATTTTATTTTATTTTCAGTTGTTACATAAGAGAGAGAAT
>NW_024582720.1:297540-299649 GCF_018398535.1 Haplochromis burtoni
TGTAAAGTTCACATCTGGATCGACCCGTAAAATTGTTCTTTATTGCTTTATTTATTTATTTTCATTACTTCACGTTTAAGCTTGATCAGCTGTTGTTAGAATTTATTTAATATTAATTTCTAGTATCAGCTGATGTTTGCTGGAGCCACAGCTGTAAAGCTGCTGGTCATGATGTCGGTTTGTATATCTGGTGAGAGGGAAACATGAAGATGAAACCAGGAGATGTCCTTACTGAATCATCAGAGCTGAACAGGTGATGGAGAAACAGGTTTACCTTTTAGGTGACATGAATGAGTTGAAGTTATGAACTGTTTCTGAGAGACAAATAACACCAGGATCCTTTTCTATGTAGCTGACAGCTGGTAACTGTGCAGGGGCGGGTCTAGCAAAGTTTTTCCAGGGGCCAGGGGGGCAGGTAGGGCATTAACAGGGAGAGGGGGGCACAAAGAAATACTTTTCAGCCCACAGGAAGAAGCTGATCTTTAGTCTGTTGGTTTTGCACCTGATGGATCCGAACCAGAGGGCAGGATGTTGAAGAGGTGGTGGTTAGGATGGAGGTGGTCTTTTATAGTTGCCCTGGCTCTGTAGAGACATCAAGAGCTGACAGTTAAGTCCAGAGGGGGGAGTGGACAGCCGATCACCTTCTCTGCAGTTCGGATGACTGTCTGTAGTCTCTTCTTATCGGCTGTTGTGCAACCAGCGTACCACACAGGGATGGCGTGCACCAGCACACTCTCCATAGCGGCACGGCACGGAGGTCAGTCTGCAGCCTGTTCCATCTCAGGACCTTCAGGAAATGGAGGCGCTGCTGGGCTTTCTTCACCAGGGCTCATGTGTTTGTGGACCAAGATCGGTCCTCAGATATGTGGGTGCCGAGGAACTTAGAGGAGGACACCCTCTCCACACAGTCACCTTTCATGGAGAGGGGAGGGGGATCAGTTCTTCTTCTTCTCACCATCATAAACCTCATTTAAGTGCTGGAACGTTTACTGTGCAGACCTGATCTAAAACCAGTGCCACACACGGCTTATGTGACATCATCATCAGTGAATGTGGTCAAACAGGACCTACGGCGGCTCTGCAGCGCGCACTTGGATCCAGATTTCTCAGTGTTTTTAATCCTTCGTGGCTTCAGAAATCTCTGCGTGAACACAGGGTCTGCTGTTGGTCTGTAACCGCAGCGTCATGGATCCGTCACAGTCTGAATAAACTCTTTCACTGGTCAAGATGCCACAAAGTGCATTGTGGGTAAACCTTCCAGCCCTGATCAGTGCAGCTCTGTTTGTTCCTGAGGTGAGGGTTACAAAATCTGGTTTTATGAAACATCCACCAAAGTTTCTTCTTTTCTACAATGTTCAGAAACACTTTATAACACAGCTCGTAATTCAAATGATTTCATTTACCTGCTGAACTCTGCTCAAATACACCAGAGAGAGGCTAACGCTCCAGCCTGCACAATCATACTGTCACAGTTATACAGCATACATGTAGGAGAGGGCGTGGTGGTGAAGGCAGAGCTGCTGACCTGCTGTGACTCAGCACGACTTCATGTCGCTGTTCTCTAAGTGTGTGAAAGAGTCGCTCTCTGCCTCGTGCTGAAACTCGGCTGACGGGGAAAGGTCAGAGGAGGTGCTCACTGCAAACTCAGATCACTGTCACCCCGAAGGAGGAGCCTGCTGCACATCACAGGTCACCAAACAGGTCAAAGACTCTAACATGAGAGACCTCGGGGTCAGAGGTCATTACCAGTCTAAAGAAACAAGAAATGATTAGCTGCTCCCAGTCACACGCTGCCACGCAGCCACAGACTGTAGATAAAAGATGGAGAGCAGGAAATCAGGTGGGTGGAGCCTGTTCAACCATGTCCTCAGAGCAAAAAATATCTCAGCATGCGATGAGGTCATATTGGACTCCTCGCCTCGCCAGTGCACGTTTACCTGTGTAAGTTTGACCCACCTGTGCAGGAGCAGACATCGTCTTCTTCTGTGGTTTTGTTCTTCCAGCTCAGCTGAAGTCAAACTAAAACACGGTGCGAGAAACATTTTTGACTTTGGAACAAAATCTGAGTGAAATCAGAGTCACACATCCCCACAGACCCCACAGACCCTG
>NW_024582720.1:301079-302651 GCF_018398535.1 Haplochromis burtoni
AACAGGGAAAAGGGGGCACAAAGACATACTTTTCTTTCTTATTCTCATTTAAAATGTCGAGCTTTTAATAAATAATTATCCGAATCTAACACCCAAAGTTTTAATCTGATGTAAAATGTATAGAAGTCCATCACTGTATATAGTAACTGTTAAGTTTAATAAACCCTAAGCTATAGTACTTTTTCCTTTGGGAACCATCTGTGCAGTCTGCAGTTCTGTTGAAGAAAGATGTTGAATCTATTTAATTATTTGTTTTTTGCATACAGGTGTAACAGAATAGCTTTAGTGTTTTGTTTTGTTTTTTAACTTGAGTATGAACTTATACAAAAACAGCAAGATATTTAAAAAACAGTTTTATTGATTAACAACACACTATATCGGATTCATATCGGTATCGGCAGATATCCAAATTTATGGTATCGGTATCGGACATAAAAACGTGGTATCGTGCCATCTCCAGTAAAAACTCACCTGTTCTAGCTTTTGAAGCAAATTAGTTTGGACCTCCACCTGGTCTGCAGTTGTGCTATGTAACTGTAACTGTCACAGTAACTGTAACTATAATTTTTTAAAATGTTTTTGTTGCCTTTGTTGTGATCTGCTTTGCTACCTTGTGTGAAGCACTTTGATGCATACTGTCCTTTTTAAATGTGCTATAGAAATAAAATATCGATTGATTGCTCTCTCACAGCACGTCACACAGATGTGGACAAAGATCACCTGATGTCTCAGCTACAGTAACTGTGATGGGAACAATTACAGACTCATTACTGAACTGAAGTCATCGTTAAATTATTCTTTTTAAATCTTCGAACAGGATTTTCTATTCTTTGTTCTTTTACTTCAGGAAAGGATCCAAATATATGCTGTGTTAGCATATTTACTGTCTGATGGAGAGAAGAGGCTCTCATCTCTTTCCTCAGGAGGGTTCATTTAATGACCTAAAACAAAAACTCTGAACATTTCATGTTTACCAGCATGTTGATCTCGAAATATGGATTTAAATGTAAATAAGGCGCTCCTTTTATTTCTGCTGCTCGTTGATCAGATTAAGACAATTTTAATTTGACTATGTTTTGTTTCTTCTTCTTTTCAAAAAATCAAAGAATATGACGTTATTTTGTGTTTATAAACTGCAGATAAATGATAAAACCTTTGAGCGCAAGTTGGATTACATCGTAGAACAGCTGACTGCAGTCGTGAGTTCTCAGAATCGGCTCTCTGAGCAAAAGAATGACAACACCAGCAAGTTTGATACCATCATGGGGAAGCTCGCGGTTCTCCAACGGGAGATTGAGAGACCAGTGTCGGAGTGTTAAAGAACAGCTTTGAAATTCTCCTGAGTTGTTGCAAAAGACAAATCTGCATCATAATCCGGCTACCCTCTTGGGCGATCGTGGCTCAAGAGTTGGGAGTTCGCCTTGTAATCGGAAGGTTACGAGGCGAAGGTTGCCGGTTCAAGCCCCGGCTTGGACAGTCTCGGTCGTTGTGTCCTTGGGCAAGACTTCACCCATTGCCTACTGGTGTTGGCCAGAGTGGCTGATGGTGCGATATGGCAGCCTCGCTTCTGTC
>NW_024582720.1:303582-312207 GCF_018398535.1 Haplochromis burtoni
CGTTCGTCCACCATGCAAATCAAGTCAAAGTCCAAGTGGCCACTTATTAATGGTAGCCACCCAGGGTGAAATGGACGCCTTGGCTCGCACCTAACACTGTTGACACGTACTACTACAGAGCACCAGGACCATGGTAACACAGCATGCCCAATTGTGCAAAAAACTTCGCGAAAATGAGCAAGCAATGAGAACCGCAGCTACATCTGTTGACCGAAGACCAACAACCCTGTGCGGTGTGTGTGAGTTTGTGTGTGTGTGTGTGTGTGTGTGTGTGTGTGAGTGTGTGTGTGTGTGTGTGTCAGTCCAGTCACTGAGTGTTCAGGACTCTGGTGCTCCAGCAGCTTCTTTGAAAGAGTCGTTCAGGTCAGAGGGCGTTGTTGTAACGTTTAGTTTCAGAGCTGCTCCTGAGGCTGATCAGGTGTGACATCAATCAGGTGGGGTACACTGATGTGTGCATTTACCTGTTATTTCCTCTTATTTACTATGTTTGAGTAAAAGACGCAGAGATCAATAAAACTGTTTAAAAATGAATTTGATTTCAGTGCTGATTATTTTCTTTTGATTATGTTTCTTTCTTTTCTTTTCTTTTTTTTTTAGTGCACTAAAATTTGTATCCATTTATTTGTGCAATTTATTTCTTTTTTGGATTGTAATCATGTAGTTCACTCCGTGTCCATGTAACTTTATTAATGTTAAATGTCTGTTTAATATTTGTAATTCACAGTTTTAAACTTATCTTATTATTTCTTGTTTGTTTGTGTTTTATTTTGAAAGGTTCCGCTGCCGGTAAAATGCCGCACCGTCGCTGTGTTTTATTGTGAAGGCGGAGCGGAAATACCCCTGTGTGTGGTTTTCGGGGTGCTCGGTGTGTCGGTGTTGCGGCTCCGGTAACTTGTGCTCAGCGGCTTAACGGCGGAGCTCCGGGAGGCCGTTCATGGAGGAAACGTGAAGTTTGACCGGAGGAGGAGAACTTTTCCCGCGGTAAGACTGACCTACCGACCCGTCCGGACTCACGGTTACCGTTAACTTCATCTGGTTAATGTTAACGTGAGCTGGTTACCGGGGAGACTCTCCGTTAGAAGCGGGAGTTTAAAGGGGTGAAAAAAAAGTTTTTCAGTGTTTTATTGATTTATTTGTACTTTTTTTTGGCTCTTTGGCTTTTGTTCCCGCGGCTCGCGACTCTGTTCCCATGGTGAAGCTTCTTCAGCTCGCGAGAGTCTCCGGACAGAGCCGAGGGGGTTTCCGGAAACGTTCGTGTTTACATTGACCGTAGCTGACGTTAAACTCCTGCTCGGGTATCTCACACCTGTGTCGCTTTCAAAACAACTTCATTGTCCACTGTTGTAGCACAAAACACAACAGCAGCTGCACTGATCAGCGTGTTGATAACTAATCGAATTCAAGAATATCAAATACGAGCTGAATTTAACTTTGGAGGATCACCACAGAGCTTATGATCAATGATAACACACTGTCAGACAAAGGATGATGAAGGTGGAGCTGCCAGGCAGGAGGAAAAGAGGAGGTGCTCAGAGGAGGTGGAGAAGGAGGACGTGTAGAGGGCTGGTGTGACAGAGGAGATCCTCAGCCGTTTTAATGACATCATCTGACCAATGACATGGCTGCTGTGAGGTTACCGTACTAATGGGGCCTCCAAGAAGAACGGGCTCCAGGTTGGGTCTGCAGTGAAATTCTAGGATGTTGATTGGATGTTAGTGAGAACTGATCAGCAGGTGTCTGTGGATGCAGACTGATAACAGCGCCAAGCCAGGTGATCACACACAGGCCACAAAGTTAAAGGTCCACTTCAGCATGTCCACAAAGGGAGGGGTCCATTTTTATATACAGTGTGTGTAATTTATTTACCTTTTCTGTGACAAAATGACTGAAGTAATCGCCAAAACATAAAAAAAAAAAAAAAGATCAGAACACGGTCCGTGGACGATCGATCGATTGATGAGTGCTTTAGTTCTCGTCTGTTTTTAATGGAGACAGACGTATCAATAAGTCTGGTGTTTCCAGGCTGAAGCAGTGTGCTGAGGACGATGATGGTGAAACAGCCAGCACACAGGTAAGAGGGGCACTGATGATGTAACAGAGGCATGTGGGAGGGGCTGAGGCGTGTTTCAGGGTCATACATGTGGAATGAACAGCACGCAGTCCCGGGCTTCCAGGCACGGAGGGTTCTTAAAATCACATCTGTACTTGGGATGAGAGTCACCTCAGCGGTCTCCTGGGATCATCCTGCCATGTTGTCTTCCTGTGAAAACAGTGCACTCTGGGTAAAAACAGCAGTAATACTTTAAAGCAGCGGTCCCCAACCCCCGGGCCTCGGTCCGTGAGAGTTGAGGCTCAGGCGTGAAATGTTTAGTTTTCAGGGTTTTTATCGGTTTTCAGCGTTATTTTGTTATCGTTTTTATCGTTTACTCGGTTTTCCTGGGTCTTTTCACGTGTGTTATGAATAAATCTTTTTTTTTCGGTACTAGTTTTATTTTGTTGTATTTACCCGCGACACCTTAAAGGCCGGTCCGTGAAAATATTGTCGGGCATAAACCGGTCCGTGGCGCAAAAAAAGTCGGAGACCGCTGCTTTAAAGGGTCGTTCAACAAGCTCTTAAATGGAAGCAGAGAGTCTGAAGTTTAACCACTCCTGTCACTGACCTCGCTGTGTTTCAGCTGAAAGACCAAAACTACACCTGACCGGTGAATAACTCGCTGTACTCTGCCTGACCTGTGTTTTCTCTCCAGGTGTGGGCGCCACAGTGTGATGCGTTGGCATGGAGGAGGCGGAGCACAGCCGCTACGTCTCTCAGCTGAAGGCCGAGTTCGACAGCTGCGACACAACGGCGACCGGCTTCCTGGACCGAGAGGAGCTCACGGCGCTGTGCCGCAAACTGCAGCTGGACGCTCACCTGCCGCTGCTGCTCGCCACGCTGCTGGGAGAGAGGCGCTACGGCCCGGTCACTCTCCACACACACACACACACACACACACACACAACACACACACACACACACATAACACACACACACACACACACACACACACACACTATTTGTGTGGCGCTTTCAATAAAATCAAGTGTTTGTGTTTCAGGTGAACTTCGAGGAGTTTAAGGAGGGCTTTGTGGCCGTGCTGTCCCGCTCTCTGGACTTCGGGACATCAGAGGACGACAGCAGCTACCTGGAGCCAGGTGACACATAGAAAGGGGGCAGGCCTACAGAGGTCAGGGGTCAGAGGTTCATGATTGGGGAACACAAATGGATGTCAGCTGATCTCTTGTTTGGTTTCATGTTATTTATAGCGTGATGTAAACCTTAAGTCATGTGACCTTCAGGGTGTTGTGTTGGATTAATCATGGCTCTGAGGCAGCAATGCAGGTGTGAGGGCTTTTACATGTTCAGACAGCCGACGGCCGTGTTGCTGTTGCTGCGGTCGCTGACACCACAGCACACTGAGCAGCTCGTTATGACCAACATGGTTTCAGTGTTTGTGGCGCAGCAGGACGCCGCACGAATCCTCGGCCCTCTGAACAGTTTGGATGTAGGACTGGGACAGAGAGCGCAGATAAACGCCGTCTGCAGGCTGCAGACGTGCAGGAGCTGGGTGGTCTGGTTAAAGTCCGAGGAGGATTCTTCTTTGGCACATTCTGGCTCCGAGTGTCGCAGCGGCGTCTTGCTGACCCACTCAGGCTGCTCCTCTTCCTCTCTGCAGCTGTTCCAGAGGAGGTGAAGCCAAAGTTGGTGAAAGGAGCGAAGCGTTACGGCCGCCGCAGTAAACCCGACGCCGCGCTTACCCGTGACTCAGAAGACTCTCCGCCGTCCAGAGCGGAGGCCTCAGACTCGTCACCGACTGGCATCCGAAAGGCCAAACTGAGACGGGCGACGTCACTGGAAAGCGTGGAGGTGAGAGCTAGTTTTATTTTGAAACACTGACTTCCTGTTCTTCTTTCCTTTGACTGAGTTTGAGACGCTAACCCGGCTGTGGTCTGTTTCTTCGCTGGCCGGAGTGATTAGCTTGATAAAGAATTTAAAATCATAATCAACACAAAGAAGTCACATGTTGGCACATCTCGCGTCGGTCTCTGTCATCGCGTCCGTGGTTGGAAGCTCGGGCCTCGATTCATGGATTACATGAAGCCACATTATCAGACGCCCAGGTGTGGTCATGTGACTCGGTTCACTCGTCAGGATGTTTATGGCGGCTGGAGGTCTGCCTGCAATTAAAGTAATTAGAACTCTGAGCTCTGGAGTCATTTTCGAGTGGTTTGGTTGGAGTTTCAGTTAAAAACTGTGGGAACACCCTGAATGTGGGCTTCCTGTACGTGTGAGCGTACCACAGTGATGCTGTCTGACTGAACACCTGAAACTGTGTGTGCGTGCCGCGCTGCAGGGTCCCGCCGTTGTCCGTCGCCTGGATCTCGTGTGTCTGCGCCGGCCGAGGCGTTCGGGAGCTGCAGCTCTCTAATTAGAGTTTCTGGTTTTAGGTTTTCAGCGGCACGCAGAGGGCGGAGGAGGAGGTTTACTCAGCTCTTTGTCACTTTGTTCTCGTGCCGTGACAATGCTGTGACCTCTGACCTCTGAATGTTTCTGCATCGGTGAGGCTGCAGCTGCGGTCTGGTTCTCACTGTGTGAAGTCAGCTGGTCTCAGGTTTCCTGCAATTCTGCAGCCGAGGCTGTGAATACCTGAGGGGGGAGGAGGAGGTTTGGTGGTTTTGGGGCGGTGGAGGTCTTTCAGGAAGTGGGATTGTGAGGAATGCGGCTGCTGGCAGACGCTCCGCTGGTTTGGCTGCTGCTTCTCACTTTTAGTTTTTGCTGACTGAGAATGTGAAACAGCTTCAGTGCAGCGGCTCTGCTGCGGGAACACGACTCCACCTCTTCTTCTTCTTCATCACTTCTTTACACCAGAGCCACCCTTTCCTTTCTTCCTGGGTTTGTCTGAGGCATTGGACAGTTTTTCAGAAGGAAACGCTCTGACTGCAGTCTTCACCTCAAGTAACTGACTCTCTGCGCTCACTTTGGTGCTGGAGAGGTGCCGAGTATGGATTTGGACTTTGTCCCTCCAGGCTGGAGCAGCGTCGTGGTGCCTTCAGTTTTGTCCTCATGCTGTACCTGAGTTTGCAGACACACTGGCCTCTTTCATGAGTCCGTGCGTTTCCTCCTGCACTGATCAGTGGAAGGCCTGGAGACTGGTCGGCGACCTCTCACCAAACACGTTTTCACAGTGTGACCACAGCTGTGGTGAATCAATCAGTCTGCATAAGAGGGTAAAGTGCTGAGAGTCAGACTGACAAAGTAACAGGAACATCAGAGAGTTTTCATTTGGATCTGAAACAGAGCACGTGTCCCACGGGACATCATGGCCTAAGCCCACAGAGCAGCGCCCACAGAGCAGCGCCCACGATCCTGTTTGCATGTCTATTTTTAAATCTCAGTAGAACTGCAACCAAATAAGCGAGAGCAGGGGTCTCAAACTCCGGTCCTCGAGGGCCGACTGCAGAGCTGAGCAATGACAACATCAGCAGCTGGATAAAGGTTTCCAACTGGTCCTTCAACTCACGTGTTCTCCATAGTAGCAGAAATGCATAAAAATGAGGCTTTTATGAAAACACTGAATAAAAATGACTTCTTGAAAGACAATAAATGTACAGTTCAGTATACGAAGTGTGTTTGACTGGCAGAGATGAGCCATGGCTGAACGGGACTCACAGGCCTGAGTGTGCACTTCAGTCAGAATTATAATTTATTATTTAATTTATAATTGATATAATCTTTCTGTGTCTGTCAGTGAAACTGTTTTTGCAGAGAGTCCATCACTGGACTGTGATGGATGTGAAGCTGATGGCAGTACTTCAGCTGTGCAGCGATCAGCTGATTCTGAATGTTTTTGAAGATTTCTTCATCGAATATGTAAACATTTTAATCTGCGAGCAAAACACGTCCTAAAGGTCCTGATCCGTCCCGTGAATGTCCCGATGGACGAGGGTTTACACGCTAAGCTCTTCAGCGTGACAGTCAGGAGTGTGCACGTGAGCACGCACACACAAATATATAACATGCTCAGTGCGGCAGAAGTAACGACTGCTCAGGAAGTTTTTCCAATAGCTGTTGGCTTCACTGTGTGTGTGTGTGTGTTGCAATCACTGACCTTCATGTTTTCACTGCAGAGCCTGAAGTCTGACGAGGAGGCAGGAAGTCAGAAGGAGACATCCTTTCAGTGTAAAGGTACCGCCACGTCCTGTCGCTGGAGTTTAATTATTATTAAACTCCAATATTATTAATTATTGGAGTTTTCTTGCTGCTGTTGGTTCCATACATGCACACACTCGCGCACGCACACACACACATCTTGTTGCTGAACGTTTCCCTTCTCTTTGTTTCTGGGTGTTTTTATTCTGGCGTTCAGCGATCGTACTGCACACCGTCACTTGGTGACAACTTCCTGTTTGTACATTTGTCTTCCTGAGTGATAAATTTGTCTTCATAGTTTATTTATAGTTATTTATTTTCTTTTTACCAAAACTGTGTTCATCAAAGTTACGTACCCGACGTGACAGGAACACATCTCAGCAGCACGGTGTCCACACACCGCGACTGAGCGCGCTCAGTTGTATAGATGAAAGTTTAGAAGCTTGTTCTCAGCAGGCCAATGCAGGAAGAACCTCCGTGTTCAAGCTCAGGTACACGTGTCTGTCTGCAGGTCACCACCAGGGGGAGGAGCCAGGAGGACACGCGCTGATGCTGGTGTGCGAACACCTGGGTCTGCAACACCTGCACACTGAGGTGAGGTGTGTACTGTCGCCCTTTGTGATGACATCAGTATCTGTATTGATCTCTCTGCTCATAAACAGGAAGTGGACGTGCTGCTCAGGAAGTTGGATCCCGACCTAGACGGCAGGGTCAGCATCAGGGAATTCAAGAAGGTGCTCTGTGGCTCCACCCCCATCACCTGTTCCACCCCAGTACGACAAGCTGACCTGAGAGCGCCACACAAGGTGAGGCGCACACGTTCAGAGAAGAGTCTGCAGTCGAAGTCAGAGCTGCTGAAATACTCCACGAAAGAAAATGAGGTCACTGCTTCACCTGTGTCAATAACTCCGCCCCTCAGACCTGAGTGACCCTGACCTTGAACGTCTCACTGCTCAGATAAAGACTGTGAGCTTCATTAAATTACTTAACATTTAATTTCAGTGTCGAATAAAAAAAAAGAAGCTGAATATTAGAAATAATGTCAGTCAGATCGATGAGCTGTGTTTAGAGTGAGAATGTCCCAGCGGCTCCTGAACGCAGCACCGCCCTCCTCGCCTCCTTTCAGCCAGTCAGGAGGCTCTGCGCAGCTGGAGCTCATCAGTCCAATCAGCTGTGGTGGCTGCAGGTGAGCAGGTAGTAGTGCACACAGACAGGTAAAGGCCATCGTGATCACAGGCTGCGAGGACGGAGAGGATGAGTGCTGCCGCCGCCATGTGCTGCTACAGTCAGGTGACTCACTCTGAACCCAGAAACTCTGAGCAGTTAGATGTGCTCTTATTTTGAAATGTACATAACCTAACACGTAACACTGAAACTAAAACCACATTTTGAGTCTCAAAAATGCCTTCAAACTCGTGGGGATTTTGAGCCCCACGAGGGCTGTTTGTCCTCACAAGTATAGTAAACTACCAATTTTTGGCCCCCATGAAGATGTTAATACCCGTCCACACACACACACACACAGATGTGCGTGCGTGTGTGCGAGGATGTTGGCGTGTTTCAGGCTCGCCTTGAAGCTAATCCAGATTAATGGTTGGGGCTGCGGCAGGCGCTCCTCTGGAGTCTGGTCCTGCGTTGGGCTTAAGCTGCTCTGTCTGCGTGCCGACCTTTGAACCTGGACTCTGTGTTCTGCTCCTCCATGCAGCCTCGGGAGGTGTCAGAGGAGCACTCGGCCCGCTCCGCCTCGCCCTCCCTGCTAATGGCCACCGTGGGTCAGAGGGTGCTCAGCCGGCTGGACGACGGCTCAGGATGTACGAGCCCCGAGCGCGTCGCGGCCCTGTGGACGGAGGAGGGCATCGGGAACAGCCGGGACATCCTGCAGGTCAGAGCTGGGCACAGGGCAAAGAGCCCGTTCTACCCTCTGATGTGTTTTTGTGTTAATGTTTCTGTGAGCGTGTCGGAGCAGCCTCTGCTCTGTGGTTCGTGGATCAGTTTAGTCTTTACTGACTCAGTTTCACAGAAAATCAAACGGATCGCTTCCCCCTCCTCATTTTCGCTCATTGTTTCCTGTTTCTGGCTCTTCTTCTGTGGTGGATGTGACTTAGTGTTGATGTGAAAATCCTCGCTCTGGCTGTGTCCCAATTCAGGGTCTGCACGCTTGAAGTACGCACACTACACGTACTATGTACGGTGCGTACTATAAGTATGAGAAGTGCCGAAGTGAGAGGCTTGTGAAATGGGACGGTCTGGCCATGATACTAACCGCGAGAAACGTTACATACAGCTTTGTGTGACAGAAATGAAGGAGAAAATTTTTTTGTTGGTCATTCATTTTTGTCATGACATCACTTTGATTAGTTGAGTATCTGAGGCTGAGACCACGGGACTGTAAACATGATTGTTGGGCTTCATTTCTGTGCTGAACAGTCATTTAAGAT
>NW_024582720.1:324931-337865 GCF_018398535.1 Haplochromis burtoni
GCATAGCAGTGTAAATGTATGCTATGTCTTCTAATGATTGTTGAACTGAATCATGTGACCTGAGGCGGGCTCAGCTGGACAGATGTTCCTGATAATGGCATGTGAGTGAGTGACTCCAGCTGTGTATGTCCCTGCAGACTCTGGACTTCCCCTTGGAGGAGCGCCTCAGTCTGGCAGATCTGACGCTGGCACTGGACAACGAGCTGCTGGTCAGCGGGAACGGCATCCACCAGGCGGCGCTCATCTCCTACAAGATCGAGATCCAGCACCTGCAGTAGGTTTGATGAACTTTCCAAGGAAACGCAGGGCGCTGCTCAAGGCGGGGCTGGAGCAGCGCCCTGTGCTGCGTCTGCAGGTTTAGGATTTAGTGTCCTGTGTTTAACTTTAAATCAGTTGTTTTTGTGCTCGTGCCTCATGTCGCCTCATTCCTACATACAGCACAGCATTTAGATGTCACAACTCCTCCCTCTCTCCCACACTGAGATTTCAGGGGCTCATCTAAGGCTCAGTACTAAAATCAGAAGAGTTTAGCCTCCTCAGACAGTCCTGTCCTGGATTATTGATGTCTCCACTGATAATGACCTGTAATAATCACAGATTGATCTGGTATGTTGGGATTTCTGGGAGTGCTCTGAGCTTCAGTCTGAAGCTCTTGGTAGCTGGTTGGTGACGATGATGTTTGTGCTGCTCTGACCTCCGCAGTGACGGAGCAGAGCTCTGTGACGAGGAGCTGAACCCTGAGCTCTCTGTCGTCTGTGTTCAGGGAGGTGGCCGAGCAGGCCTGCAGGGAGCGCGACAAGGTGAAGGCCGACCTGGAGCGGGCCGACCGCAGGAATCTGCAGCTGGTCAGAGAGGTGGACGACCGGCACGCCAGCATGGAGACACTCAACCAGAGCCGGATCAGGTAAGGGTCGGGCTCTGTGCCTGCTGCGCTCTACACTGATAGCACGATTGCCGCCGTGTGCACGTGTGCTGACGAGCCGCTCTGTGATTGGCAGGGACCTGGAGCAGGACTTCCGCGATAGGCTGACGACTCTGCGCAGCGAGACAGAGCAGGAGAGCGAGGCGCTGCTGCAGCACATAGAGCGAGAGCGCGGCGCTCTGCAGGAGGAGCTGCAGCTGCTCAGAGCGCAGGAGGTGGAACTACAGGAGGAGCTCTGCAGCGCCGTGCAGGTGTGCTACACCGCTTCTCCTCTGTCATGTTTAGTCACAGGTCCCCATCAGGACGAGCAGTTTGTGATCAGTCGTTTAGATCGGTTATTGAAAATCAGAGGCGTGAAGCGCTGAGCGCGTCCTGTCGTTTCAGGAGAACGGTCGTCTGGAGGAGGAGCTGAACGCTGTGAAGATGAAGCTGACTGAAGCCGAAGGCTCAGCGAGGCGACTGCAGAGAGACCTGGACCAGATGCTGAGTGACAAGGTGAGCAAAGAAAGCCTTTACGCCGCCGCCGAGGTTAAACGCCAGGTTACGGCCAGAGCTCGGTCTGACTCACAGCGTCATCAGTCGGCTCCGTTCTCACGCTGTGCGCCTCTGACACCTAATCTTACGTCACGCGTCCCAGAGTTTATCTGTTCTTCTTCCAGTTTTGTCGTTAAACGAGCGACAGCAGCTCCCGGCTGTAATGAGGAAAAAATGTTTTCAGCCAGCAAACTGTGACAGAAGAGTTTGAAAGTCTTCCAACTTGTTCAGCAAATTTATCAGATTTAAAGACGGGAGCAGGAGTGAGGCGTGAAGGGAAAGGAGGCGGAGTTTACCTGAAGTGGGAGAAACGAGTAAGACGGTGGAGAGTGGGTCAGCTGCTGCTCCACACTCCGTGAGACTCGCCAGAGGTGATTGGATCGCTTCTGTGATGTCACAGTGAAGATGAGCGGGTGACCGCCACTTCCTGCACCTCGTCTGGCAATCTCACGTGACCTGAGCGCCTTCAAAATAAAAGCTGCAGGTGACTACAGCGCGAAGCTGGTTGGTGGTCTCTACGTGGATCGCGACTGCAGATGAAGCATTTCCTCCTCTTGTTTTCAGACCTTGTTCGGACTCAGGGCTGGATTCAGACGGGATCACACGGAAAATTAAAAACGTTCACGAACAGAAAACCTGATGAACAGAGTTCACTGATTGTAATTTTAAAGGTTGTGGATCAATCATGAACTTACTGCTGGTGAAGTATTCCTTATAACAGCCGTTAGTATCAAAGCTAATATAATGAATTACAGCTTTTATTTGTTTGACTGTGGGGCCCCCTGCAGTACCCCTGCAGTACCCCAGTACTCTGGGTAAGTGACCCAGGACACAGGTGCTCTGGGTGACGTGATGCACGGAAAGAAAAGAATGCGTTTCCATAACTAGATCACATGTAGCAGCTTTAATTCACACACCTGACAGCGCTGTTAGCGAGGGATGTAAGACGCGCTACAGCGAGACGCCAAACGTCAGACCATAAACTCTGATGTGTGGGTGTGTGCATGTGTGTCGATGACACACTGCAGCTGGTGTTGGGTAACTCCAGCTTGTTTCTGATGAATGATTAATGAAGCTTTCCTCTGACTTGGTTTCTCCGTGACTTTACGTTTCGGTTTAAAGCAGCTGATGATCGACTGACTGCTGTTTTTGTTTTGGCAGTTTGGCGGTTTGGACCCGTCCAGCGTTGGTCTGAGTCATGAGGAAAGATTCTCTGAAATCATCAAAGAGTACGAGCAGCAGTGCCGGGTAAGACCGACCGCCTTAAATTGTCACGCTTTTATTTTGAAGGGCACGATGATTTTGCAGAAACAATCTGTTTGAAGCACATTTCATTTACAGACCTGAGTGTTGGTGTGGTGATGAGGCAGCGGTCTGCAGCTTTGAATGTAAGCTGTGAAGTGTTGGACTATGTGTCCTCTCAGCCAATCAAACGCAGGCAGGCAGCAAACGTTAATACTGAGGCCGTGTAGAGACCACAGCAGGTGAAGGCTTCCCAGGAAACGGATGACAGGAAGTCCTTTCAAATTAAAATGTAATTTTAATTACACAGCAAATATAAACTAGAAAGTGCATTTTCTGAAGAAACTGCAGTGTGAATGCTGAAATCTGAATGTATGCACTGAAATGAATTAATTGCTGAATTTTAAGTTAAAAAAATTTGAATGAGATAAAAAAAACAGAATTTAACCTGAAAACAAAGGTGCTGAACTGCTAAACGTTGACGTTTACACAGAAGAAGAAGTTGGAAAATAGCTGAAAATGTTTTAATTGTAAATTAGAAAAACCTAAGAAATGAGAAAAGAAAATTTAAAGTCAGAAAACATCTGAATGAATATTAAAAGTTCACATTCTTTTTACTCATTCAGTGATTCAATGTGATCCCTCCACTTGGATCCACACAGTTTAAAACGTTTGCATCTCTGAGCTTTGAAAGACTCGGTGTTGGAAAGAGAACAACGATGGCGACGTTGAGGGTAAAATGATGGCTGTAGAGCAAACACTGGACACAGCAGCAGTTGAAAGAGACGTGTTTAAGATGAATCTTGGCAGAGTGAGCTCGTTAGGCAGGCAGCTGTGAGCCTGGTTGCCAGAGCATCTCTGCTGCTGAGGATCAATTCATCGAGTCACCAGCCTCAGGGGGGCAGCTGTAAAAACAGCTGTTTGGACATCATCGTGTCACATGTGCATTGCAGCCAAACAGCTGTTTCCTCTGTATTTGCATTTAGGCAGGTACAGGACTGTGTGTATCAGCACTGAAAGTGTGTGTGTGTGTGTGTGTGTGTGTGTGTGTGTGTGTGTGTCGCGTTCAGGAGCTGCAGGACAGAAATGATGAGCTGAGCTCAGAGTTGGAGCTGCTGAAGAATCAGAGGAGAAACAGGAAGTGCAGACGGCGTGCTGGAGCCGCCAACGCGCTGAGCTGGAACCAGCAACACTCGGAGTCAGACTCAGGTAACACAACGACACACAAATACACACAAAAGCTCCTGACACGACAAACCCGTTCACCCTCTAGGCTTTGTGAAAAACAGCAGACAGACGCACTAAAGTGAACCCGTTCCTGTCAGGAGAGGGCGCCGCTGTGCCTGAATCTAGAAAACCGTCCAATAAAAATGCTCGATTCACATTGCAGAAAACCGTCCAATAAAAACGCTCGATTCACATTGGGGGGGGTGTCCAAAGGCTGCGTCCTCCTGAGGCCGCATCTGATTACGTCACAGCGACGCGCTGAAGGCTGTCCAAATTCGTAGACTCCTCCGAATGCAGCCGACAAATGCGTCCTTCATTTCCCCAGATTTGAAGGATGGGTCGGGTGTGTCCTTCGTGGCCCACCATATCCCAGAATTCATAGCGCGGACCAGACAATTTCAGTTTCCAACAATGGCGGCAGCTAGTTAGTTTTAATATTACTCTTATTATTCTTATTATTCTTTCTGGGTCACAAAATAAACTTTTAACATATTTTTAGGCGAGAATGTAGCTGTGTAAACCTCAAATATCTGCTCAGTTTATCAGGACATCACATATTTGCAAAAGTGCTTCGATGTTTTCAGACACGTCTGTTACCCACCAGCTCGACAGCTGACCCAGGACAACAGCGAACTCCCTGCACATCGTTGTCAGGCCCCCCCGTGGTCTTCGCTACTCAGGTTAAACATGATATACGAGTCACTCGGATAACTTAAAAATGTTATTGTTTGGCTTTTTCAGTGTTTTGTTTGTTTGTGAGTAAATCAGTTTGGCTGAGATTAAAGTTATTAGATTAGATTAAATAAAACTTTATTAATCCCCCGGGTGGTTTTCACACAGCTGAATAAACGTCAAACAGAAAACTGATTAAACAGAAGTGTGAGACGGCCGAGTTTTTTAAATTCCACCGAGACGCAAATTCAAAGGTCTTCTGAGGACCCGGCCCACGTAGACCACGAAGGCCGGGTCCTCAGGGGGACGCAGCCCATGAATTTGGACACAGCTATTGATGTCAAAGCTGACTGCTGGTTGCTCAGTTTTATCTCCTCTAATCAGACGCACAAAAACTCTCACGAAAGTTTGTCAGACACAAAAATGAGAGAGAAGCAAACAAATGTCCAGATCACCGATCGGTCGATTGGTTGGTTCATGTTTTCTTGTCTGACGTGAACATGAGGCTGTAAAACCTGCTGAGAGACTTTAACTGGATTTACAGGTAAGGTGTGGACACGCCCACACACAGACCCACAGGTTTCAGTCTCGGTGTGAATTAATCATGTCTCTTGGTAAGTGTGTGTGTGTGTGTGTGTGTGTGTGTGTGTGTGTGTGTGTTCCGGTTTCTCAGAGCTGGTTTGGTCTTTGTGTTTTTGTTTAGACTCGGGCGTGAAGCACTGCTCGTCTCCTCGGGTCAGGAAGAAACTGGAGCCGGCTGATAAAGCAGGTGACACACACACACACACACACACACTCAGTCACACAGGGCTGTATGTGATTGGCTGAGCCAGCCTCCTGAGACTTCCTGTGATTACTTAGTTACTCCCACTCGTTATACTGCTCGTTACATGTTTCTCTGTAAAATGAAACGCGCTGTCTCATAATCACCATTTAACAATAAACACCTGAGGCTGCAGCCCCACATACACCAACACACGTGACCTCACTCATGTATGAACACAAATCAGACATGAGACTTCAAAGCGGTCGTCATGGTGATTCTACTGTAGAAATATGGACAGGTAGAAACGGAGGCTCATCATCTGTCACCTGCTGAGTTCAGCAGCGGCTCACTTTATCACGGTGCTGGTCTGGGGTCAGCATTCACTCGGCTTTAGCGTCACTCTGGGTTCTTGGCTAGCTGCAGTATGATGCAGTTGTTTCAGTCCTGGAGCAGTGTCCGCTTCACCATCACGCTCTCGTGCAATAAAACTCAAAGTTACGTCCACGCTGACCGTGTTACTGTTCTCCTGCAACACCTGGAATCAGCTGATCGTAGCCAGAGTGCAGGAACCTATAAGTGGGATCGAGCAGGCAGGCTAACGATTCCAAGGAACTCGACTACGGCAACATGTGAACCAAAATTTTGATTGGAGCCCCACCCCTCTTTCTCTCTCTCTCTCAGCTCTGTGCTCATTGGACGACTCGGGCCCGGCCGTCAGCATCCAGACTGAACTGGCCCTGGAACAGCTGAAGCAGAAACACGAGGAGGAGCTGCAGCAGCTCAACATCCAGCTGGAGACGCAGGTCACACACACACACACACACACACACACACACACACACATCGCACGCAGTGTGTAGCCTTCAGACCATGACACTTGCTCCTCCTCCTCCTCCACAGATGAACTACTACGAGCGCAGCTTGGAGAAGATGAGGCAGAGCATGGAGGTGGAGCGGAAGGACATCTCTCAGGCCTTCAAGGTAAGGAAGGTGTCGCACTAAAAGCTGTCGTACCAGAAACAAAGTTCCTGCGACGGGACACCGTCAGAGACGGCTGCACACTGCTCGTCTCTGACGTTTCCACTTTTGTTCAGATGTCCCAGTTTAAAGGAATGGAGTCCTGCTGGTTCCCAGTATCCCTGCTTTCCTCCACATTTGAACTGAACTTTAAATCCACGTCAGGACGGTGCTGCAGCAGGTGCAGCAGGTGGAGCTGAACCTTGGAGGCAGCTGAACTTAAATTTTCTGGTTTTATTCTCACCTGTGTGTCAGCTGGAGATCAGCGAGCTGGAGGAGCAGAAGTCTCAGGTGGAGCAGCAGGTGAAGCAGCTGAAGGAGACCGTGGACAAACTGCAGACTCAGATCCAGCATGGAGGAGGGCGGAGCAACGAGCAGGAGCGCAGGTAACGTTACCTATCTGAGGATTTGTACCTCAGGCTGTGGGACCCGCTCTGTTTCTGACCTTTGACCCCGGTTATGCTCCCAGGATGCAGCGGGAGCGCGCCGAGCTGGAGCAGAACTTCGCCAGAGAGATCGGTAACCTGGTGCAGCGGCTGAGCGCTGAGAAGGACCAGCTGGAGGCGGAGCTGAAGCTGAAGATGGATCAGGAGGTGATGCTGGTCAGGTAGGTGATGACCTCATAAAAACGTCAGCGGAGGTGTGATGATACCCGATGACATCATCACTGAGTGCCGACATGTAGCCTGACCCTGCATCAAACGTTTAAACCAATCATGAAGCTCGACTCTTTACCTGAGTCTGTCTCACACGGTCGACACTCCACCCATTCAAACCTCACACTTAGTTTAGCAGCCTTCCTGTGACTATCAAAATAAAAGCTCTGAGACATAAAAGCTTAGGCCAGGGGTCGGCAACCCGTGGCTCCGGAGCTGCATGCGGCTCTTTAGTCTTTATTTTGCGGCTCCGCGTGGTTTGGGAAAATAAATTAAAGTATTTAGCTGAAGTGTATTTTATTTGTTTGTTTCTTTTTTACCTTGTAGTTCTAAACTGGAAGATTATTGTGATATTGAAATATAAAAATAAAATTATATTTTATTATTTTTCATCGCTCAAAATAAGCGTCACACTCGCGGAAGCCGGTGTACCCGCCGAAACGCCGTGCATTTATCGAGACTTTCAACCCCAGGTAGGCCAATTATGGATCTTCGGATCCACATTATGTCAGCAGCTGTTCTCCACCGTGAACTATGTTAAAAACAAACACCGCTCACGCCTCACAGACGACAGCTTACAGTCCTGTAAAGATGAAAGTGACTTCGTACAGCCCCGACCTGCAGACGCTGTGCGCAGAGGTTCAGGAGCAGAAGTCCCGTTGTAAACATATCACGGCAGACCCGACGATGTTTGCATGAACACGCTTTTCACACACGGTTGCTGTGCGCACACAGCCGGCTGTAGCTTTGCAGCTCACAGCCCGACACATACCAACACAACAGCAGAGAGAGCGCAGAGGTTAAGGCGGCGAGGCGTGATTGCGGGTGCCGCTCAGATGAGTCCGCCCCCCCTGTAGCGGCGCTGCAGACCACGCCCCGCCATTGCGGGTGCCGCTCAGGTGCCCCCCCCCTGCAGCGGCGCTGCAGACCACGCCCCGCCACACACATTAACCAGGTAAAATACATATTTAGGCAGAATTTTGCAAATATCTATTTTTCATTTTTCAGCAGCATAGTGCTTTTTTTCCAATTATTTTTTAAAAGTCAGGTCAAGGCTCCAAAAGCCCAAAGGCGATATAAGGGTGGCTCACAACAGTTTTTGTTTGCTGGATCATTTTAGTTCAGCTTTCCTTTTGTTATATTTCTTTAAGAGTTCAAAATGTGTTAATTACATAAATAAAATGTAATTTTCTCTGTAGCACTTCATGGATTTCATAAGCACAGCACACCTTAGTTGCTCTGTGGATTCTTTTAAAAAGCAGTTAAAAACTTTTCTGTTCAAACAAGCCTTTTGTTGATCCACGTATTTTAAATTCTTTACATTGTGTATAATGTCTATTGATTGTATTGTTTATTTTAATATTTGTGTGCAGCACTTTGTGACTGCCTGTCTGTGAAAAGCGCTTAATAAATAAACTTTACTTACTTTAGTTGTTCACACAAAGCATAAAGGTAAAACAACAACATATACAGTGTTATCTTCGTTTTAGATTTCAAAAACTATTTGCGGCTCCCAGTGTTTGCTTTTGCGTGGAAACCGGGTCCAAGTGGCTCTTTGGGTGTTAAAGGTTGCCGACCCCTGGCTTAGGTGCTCTGAGTTCCTGTTTTTTCAAAATAAAATGAACCGACACAGTTCCTGTTGTTGTTGTTGTACGTGCATGTTGAATTATGGACGCTTGGCTGGTTTTGCGTCTCCTGGAGCAGGGAGGAGTCAGAGCAGCAGCTCGCTCACATGAAGATGCAGCACGGTGAAGCTCAGCGCCGCCTCCTGCACCAGCTCCACCAGGAACGCCGGCGGCTGCAGGAGCAGAGAGGATTCTGGGAGAGGAGGCTCGTGCAGGCGGAGCAGGAGAAACTGTGCAGTGAGGAGCGAGCCCGGGAAGAGAAGAGGAGCATGGAGGAACGGCAAGAGGAAGAGGTCCGGCTCCTGAAAGAGCAAGTCTCCGGTTTGCAGGATGTCCTGCGGGCGTCCAGCCAATCAGAGGCCAATTTGAAGGAGGACCTAGAGGCGTCTTACAGGCGGAGCGGGGAGCTGGAGGCTCGGCTGGAGGAGGCCTGCGCGCAGCTGGAGGAGAGTATCGCCTTCTTGGAGTCTCAGGAGCTTCTGAACAAACGCCTGGCCTCGGAGAAGAGCTCGGCGGAGGGGGAGCTGCTGCTAGCGAGGAGCAGGGAGGAGGAGCTTCAGGTTCAGGTGTCCCACACAAAGGCTGAGCTGGAGGAGCTGCAGGCTGCGTCCGCGTGCCTCCTGCAGGACCGAGAGGAGGCGGCAGGAAGCTGCAACCGGCTCTCCTGCACCGTCGCCCAGCAACAGGCTCAGCTCCGAGCCCGCGAGCACACGGTCTCCTCCCTCAGGGCGGAGCTGGAGAACCTGCAGGAGGCGCTCAGGAGCAAAGCTGAGTCAGTTTCCAGACTTGCGGCTGAACTGGACTCTCTTAAGACGGACCGCGCCCGGCTGATCCAGGACCTGAAGGAGCAGGCCATGGCCGTGGACCACCTGCAGCTGCAGCTGGACGGCGTCTCCGAGGAGCTGGACCGGAGGAGGAGCGGCGAGGAGACCCTGCAGGAGGCTCTGGAGCAGGAGCAGAGCCGGACCTCGCTGCTCCGGTCCAGCCTGGCGGAGGAGAAGGAGGAGGTGTGGCGTCTGAGCCAGGAGAACGGGACTTACATCCGGCTCACCGACCAGCTCTCCACCCAGATCGTGGAGATGGAGGAGGAGATCTCTTCTCTCAGAGACCACCTCCGAGACCTCAGCTCCCAGCTCAACGACACCGCTGACCTGGTCCTGGAGCTCCGCAAGCAGCTCAACGCCAAGACCGGTCAGGTCGAGCCGGCGAGCAGCGAGCAGCTCCTCCAGCTGCAGACCGCTCTGCGGGACTCCGAGAGCCGGCAGAGGACGGTGGAGGAAGACTTGGAGAGGGAGAAGAAGAAGATGACGAAGCAGCTGCTGGAGCTAGAGGACCTGGTTCTGGCTCTGGAAGAGCTGGTGGAGCCGGCCGGTGCACGCAGGTTTGTGGAGCATGAGCCGGACCGGAGACCGGAGACTAACCTCCGTCTGCCTGACCCACAATGCACTGCTGCAGACTGACCCTTCACCCCATCGCTAACCGAATGACATCATCTAAATGCATGAAAATACTTATCACTGACTCCGCCCTCCTCCTGTCTGTCCTTTTCTTTCCTTAAATTCTTTCTTCATAATTCAAGTCTGTTTGATCTGATTGACGATGATGATGATGATGATGACGATGACGTGTGGAGCCTCTGTGCTCTCGGTTTGTGAAACCAGACGAAGCCTCGCCCACTGCTGGCTGCAGCGATGGTGCCCACCTGTGCAGGTGCTGAGCTGAAGATATTAATAACGGCTTCCTTTGGTTTCTGAGCCGCCTCCTCCGACCACAGCGTGTTTCAGTTTGTGCACCATCGCTTGTATGAATATAGCGCGTGTTCACAGCGCTGGCTGAGCTGCTGTCCAATCACGACGCTGCGTTTGTCTGAGGTGCAGAGCGCGGTTCTGATTCTGTGTTTTGGGCCGCAGGACTCAGCTGGAGGAGGTCCGATCAGAGAACGCAGCGCTCCAGGAGAGACTCGGCGCCCTGCAGCAGGAAGTCCACAAGATGGAGGATGAGGTTGCCAAGAAGAGGTGAGCGCCGCTGCTCTAGCTGCAGCTCACGCCTGAGGCTGCGCAGGTGTGCAGGCAGGTGGTTGTTTCTGAGCAGGTGAGGCAGAACCTGCTGTCATCTGATTGGCTAAAGGTGACCATGGGCCGTGATGAGTCAGGAGCTCAGCGTAAACCTGAGATAGCTTGACCCGGTTTACTCTCCTCTGGTCTCGGCATCCTTCTAATGTTGTCGCCCTTTAATGTTAAATTTAATAATTTAATGCTGCAGAGCCACATGACGCCGTCTTCTCCTCCTGCAGGAGGAAACTGGAGGAGATGGAGAGAGAACACGAGAGAAGCAGAGAAGAAGAAGAGAGGCTGCACAGAGAGGTGAGCGCTGACCAAACTCCACTGAAATATCTGCTGATTTAAGCCGAGGTGTTTGTGACCCGTCTGCACCAGACTCAGATTTCTCTTGATTTTACAAACACGTTTATGTCTGTGTCGCTCAGGGTTTAATACTTTAAATGTAATCCGATTACACTGCTTCTGATTCTCCAAACCAGGATATGTCTGGTTCAGGTTTTAGAAATCCAGATTATGGTTGATGATGATGATGATGATGATGTGTGCAGAACTCCAGATATCGTGAGGAGGTTCTGGATCTGAGCAGCAGGAACCTGCAGCTGAGCACCGACAACGCTGAGCTCAGCACCCGTCTCCGTGGAGACCAGGAATCAGTCCGTATGCTGCACGAGCGCCTAGCGACGGTTTCTAAGGAGCAGGAAGAGGAGCATGTGACGGTAAGCTGAGCGTCGATGATGCTCACACTTGTCGCTTTTGTTTTTTCTTCACTCGTTTCACTTTAGATTTTACCGGTGGCGAGGTGTCGCCACTCCGCTACGGCAGCGCGGAGACCCCAGTGTGTGAACGGGATGGGTCGAGAATGTGGCGACGAGTGTATCTGCCGTGAGCTCTGACGGATGAACGGTTTCTGCTGTTTCAGGTGCGGCGGCTGCAGGACGCAGCGCTGCAGCACGAGCGGGAGAAGCTGCAACTGCAGGCGTCCTGGACACAGGAGAAACAGCTGCTGGAGGCGGAGCTTAGCACCTCCAAGGAGAAGGTAGGAGGTTCTGAATTAAAACTGTGCAGGATCCCAGCTCAGAGCTGTTAATGAGGTCAACAAGGACACTCACCTCGCTGTGCTTCATTCTCAGCTGGAGCGCCAGCCGGTGCTGGAGGCGGAGCTCAGCGCCGTGACTCTGAAGCTGCAATGGGTGGAGGAGGACAAGGCCAAACTGCTGAGAGACGCCGATGAGCGAAATACAAAGGTCGATATCGCAGACATTAAATGTGAAAAACAAGAAAATGCACAGCAACACCTGCAGCTTTAACGCAGGACAGGTTTAACCCTCGGGGTCAAAGGTCAGGCCACGTCACACTCCGCTCTTTCAGCCATGCGTGAAGGCGTTTGGACGAGGTCGTCGAGTGGACGTTAGTGTTAGCTAGCTTTAAGCCTCAGTCTGTGTCACATGATCACAGAGCCTTTTATTCCTTCAGGTGGAGAAGCTGCAGCAGAGCGTGCTGTCTCTGGAGTCGGAGGCGGAGCTCCTTCGCTCTCAGCTTGCCACCATCAGTCAGGAGAAACTCAGCCACGCCCAGGATGCGACGGAGCTACAGAGGAAGTTGCAGGAGGCTCAGAGCAGGGTGAGCCCGCCACCTCTGACATCGCCACGTTGACTATGACTGGACTGCGGCCCCATCATTCTGATTGGCTGCTTCCTGTTTCAGGTGGAGGAGTTGGAGGCCGGTGTCAGGAAGCTGATGAGGGAGAAGGAGGAGCTCCGACAGGCGCTGCAGGAGCAGGAGGAGCAGGCCTCTGTCACTCTGCAGGAAGAGACCTGCAAACTGAGAGTCCAGAACCAGGAGCTCCAACACCAGGTACTGTCCAGGTGCAGCTGGGGGGGCGGGGTCTGCTCAAGATTCTTAAAGCTGATTGGTCGATGTTTGCTCAGCTCTCAGAGCTGCAGGTGGAAAATGTGAAGGTCCACAAACTGAGCGAGGAGCAGAAGGAGCTGAAGAGCAGACTGAGTGAGGCGGAGGAGGCCCGGATCCAGGCCCAGGACCAGGTCTGCAGGGGGGTCCAATCAGATAAGAGTTTTATCAACAGGAACCAGGGCTGCAGCGAGTCTTTGACTGTTTCGAAACCAATTTGTTTCCGTACAAATTCTTTCAATGCTTCGTCATCATGGAAACGTTTGCGACTAAAACCAGGCCTGCAGTATAATTCATCCATCCAT
>NW_024582720.1:339539-346072 GCF_018398535.1 Haplochromis burtoni
ACAGTACAGAGACAGTGAGTGAATACTTTGGCTATAAGTTAGGGAGTGAGTACACAGAGTGTGCTTCGGATGAAGCACGTGAAGATTATACTATGAAAGAAGAATGTATTTAAAAGGTTTTAATTAAATTGCAGATAAGCTACTCAGAAACACCACTGTGTGTTTGAGCAGGAACAGGAAGTGATACTCTACCGCAGAGCGAGCGAACACCAGGTGACGCGCTCATTCAGCCCAGTGTTAAACACAAAGAGGCGGAGCCATTACCGACTCACTGAGCTCAGGTAGAATGAAAGAAACAGCTGCTCGAGTCCTTCATCAAACTGTGACGTGAAGTAAAGCTCCGCCCACCGCTGCACACACAAATCTGCAGATGATCGGAGGCGTGTTTAAAACGCTCACGGGGGCGTGGGGTGTACCACGCCATATTTATTTTCAAGGATTTCTGAACAGTTTTCAGGTTGAGAGTGAAATATTAGTTACATTTCAGTAAAATATAAAAATAAACTGATGGTGGTCGGGTCAGTCAACGCCATCATAACATCAGAAACGCTTCAGAACGCTGACACGCTCGCTGTTGTTCATCACAGACACGGTGTACGTCCATAAAGGCACCCATATGGAAAAGATAGATATAAATCTTATACAGTTTGTATCTGTCTTGTGTGAAACTTGTATGAAAAGCATACAAGAGTGAAAACAGATATAAGATCCCTTGAAAAATTATACAATGAAACTTGTATGTTTCGTATACTTACTAAAAAAATATATGAAAGTAATGAGAAAGTGGCCACTTTCATGAGTAAATCATGTATGTTTTTACTATTTCGTTTCCATATGGGCACACACATACACGCCGTGTGAGTATTTGGATGCTGCAAGGATAAAAACGATTGGTCACTAAAGCTCTGGATGTCTGATCGGCGGCCATGTTTAAAACTGTCGTCTGTTCAGGCGGTGCGAGCAGACGCCGCCCTCAGCGTGGCGCAGGCGCAGCACCTGCGACAGCAGCAGGAGGACAACAGCTGCAGGGACTGGGCGGAGGTGCTGCAGGCCCAGCTGGTGGAGGAGCAGAGGAGTCGTCTGCAGCTGGAGGAGGAGCTGAGGCAGCAGGAGCAGAAGAGCAGCTCTCAGATCAGCACAAAGCAGGTGGGTCAGAGGTCAGAGGTTACCCTTTTATGAGGAGAATGATGATGACCGCCGCCCGCAGCAGCGACGGGCCGTCCCTCTCACTGCATTACAGCTGTCAGTTCCTGTGTGTATGTGGCGTTTAGGATCAGTACGAGAAGGCAATGGCGGCGCTGCAGCAGAGGGCGGAGGATGTGGAAACCAAACTGAAAGCGGTCCGTCTGCTCCTGCAGGAAAAGGTGGAGCAGCTTAAAGAGCAGGTGAGCGTTGGCGTCGCTTCTCCGCCATTCACAAATGTCCGGTCGGACTTTGACCCATTGCCGTTTTTCCCACAGCTGGCGAGGAACGCCAAGTCGAGCGCACTGCTGAAGGACCTGTACGTGGAGAACTCGCAGCTGATGAAGGCGCTGCAGGTCACCGAGCAGCGGCAGAAACGTGCCGAGAAGAAGAACTTCCTGCTGGAGGAGAAGGTCGGCGCGCTCAACAAGCTGCTGAGGGACATCGTCCCTGCATCGCTCGCCACGTAACCATGCCAACGCAGAGCAGAAGGCCCCAGCAGGTGGGGGCGGGGCCTCACCTGTGCCCTGTGTGGAGCCGGTGGATGTCTGGAGCACACACACGTTCGGTGTGTCAGTATTATCTTTGTTTATAATGAAACTTTTTTTTATTTTTGCGTCATTGAAATAAAGTTTTAATGTCTCTGTGACTCCGCCTCCTCCAGCTGATTCACTTCCTGTCACACATCATGTTGTAGGAGTTACACAACAAATCGCTGGTTTTCATAGTTAGTCTCAAACGATCAACATTGAAAGTCTGCGGTGTCAAACATGCAGCTCGGGGGCCAGAACCGGCCGCCTGAGCGCCTTGAGGCGACTTTTGTTGTGATTTGGCGCTTTATGCTACATAAATAAAATTGAATTGCTCAGGTCCGGTGTGAGCTGTGAGGAGCGAGTGGGAGAAAGCCACGAGGACGCGACGGTCACGGCTTTAAAGCTTCAGAGCTCTGCTCTTTTATCTTTATGTCATCTTACCTTTATCTTTTTAATCAGACGTCCCGGCGACGCTGAGCTTCTGCAGCCAATAACCGCAGCGATAAACTCGATCAGCTGAACCTGAACATCAACATTTTATTTGATTTCAAAGCATGATTACAGGTTTACAGGTAACGCTTCACACCTGTGCTGACGTACACTCACTGGCCAATGTCATGATGATGTCATATCCACATGGACCAGAGTCTGAGGAAAACTTTCACCTTGTTGAATCTGAGACGCTCTGGAGGTCCATGATGGCGTATGAACTCTGGGTCCAAACTACTGTTTAAGGCTGTTGTGTTTTTAACATGTTTTAATGTTTTGTATCTTGTTCTGTTTAATCAGTGATCACTGTCGACCTCTGTTTTTAAACCCTTCTAATGTAGCTACAGCCCTGCAGCAGTATGTTAATGACTGACCTCGTATTGTGGATGGATTATCTCAGTTGTTCTCCTGCTGAAGTTTGGTCCGTTTACAGCATCCTGCTATGTGACTGCATTTGTCTCTAACCATCAGGAACCCTCACGTTAACTTTTATACAGTGGAAAGAAGTTAGTGTTCATCCTCCAGCTTCACTGTGAGCTTTTAAATAAAGTAGGCGGAGCTTGAAAAAAACAATTTATTATCCCATCAGAAGAAGAGCCCAGAATAAAGGTGAGTGCAGGTGTTTTCCAGCTGCTGAAACATCTGCATCGTCAGGACACCACATGCTCCAGGACGCCCTGACGAATCAGCTGCTCACATTTCCACCGCGGCAGGAAGTGCTGAGGACAGAGGAGACGTTACCATGACAACTTGAAACATTTCACATGTTTTTAAAACAGTAGAAGAAGAAGAGTGGCATCCCGTCCTCACCTGGCTGTTCTTCTTCAGCAGGATCACAGTGCCGTCGTCAATCTCAAACTCGCCGTGGTCCTTGAGACACCTCACCTGAAAAACAAAGACAGATGTCGGCGTCAGTGCTACGAGGTCATGCTGCAGCTAAAGGTCAAAGGTCAAATGTCTCACCTCGATGTAGAGGCTCTTTGGAGGCTTCATGTCCTGCGTGATGTCCAGACCCTCATCGCCCCCCAGAGACCGCATGAAGGAGGCCAGAGACTTCTTATACTGACTGAACCACTGTAGCTAAAACACACACACCTGTCAGCTGATTTATCACACACACACACACACACACAAACACACACACACAGAAGAGCTACAGTACGCTCTGCTGCCTCTTTCACAATAAAAGCCCCCCTGAAGTGAATTATTCAGGCTTTTAAAGTGAAAGTTTACAACAGCCAATAAAAAGAGCAACAGAGCATCAGCATCACCTGAGAGAAAACACAGGAAGTGATGTCACACTCACCTCCTCTGCACACATGTGGAAGCGAACATTGGCGGGCAGCACGCTGCCGTACTCCCAGCGCAGCGCTCTGATCCTCAGCAGCCGGTCGTACCTGCGACAAAGATCAGCAAAGGTCATTGAGGAGAAAGGTGAGGCAGAGAGAGGTGGTCACATGACTGCAGGTGTGGTTACAGGTAGGCAGTGACGCAGCGCTGGTTCCTCAGCAGGCAGCAGTGGCGCAGTTTGATGGAGGGAATCAGCTCGGCGCGACCTTCACTCTTCGCCTCGTTCCTGAAACACACGAACATCAGCTGATCAGTGATGCCGTCAGTCGCACCTGTCTGTGCGACACTCAGGTGCCAGAGAGGATGCTGGACGGGGTCCCGCTGAGCAGTTTGGGGTGGGCGGGGCCTTCATGACACTCTGAACCAGCACTCAGGTGGTGTTCCTCCTTTTTAGGAGGTCTGGAGGATGTGCTCCAGCTTCAGGAGAATCACACTCCTCAGCCTCCCTGAGCCTGGTTCTGCTGGAGGTTTCTTCCTGTTAAAAGGGAGTTTTTTCTCTCCACTGTTGCCAATGTGGCTGATCGAAGGCTGACTGTTGGGGTTTCTCGGTGTTACTGTAGAGTCTTTACCTTTACCTGAGGCAACTGTTGTTGGAAATATGTTGCTGTATAAATACAATTTTATTTAATTCATGAGATAAAATTTTCATTGCATTTAGTATTATTTATTACTTTTATTGTAACATTAACTGTAGGTGGTTTTGGACCCAGTATCATTATTTTAAACTGAAACTGAGACCCAAAGCTTCACATGGCTTCCTGTTTATTTGATACGGATTTCATGGGTTTTAAAACCTGCTATGAGAGGGAGGAGCGGGGTCACGGGAAGTGTAATCTGGTCATGGTCAGGTTAACAGAAACCTGGATCCAAACCCTCAGACCCTGGGAACCCTGAGGAAACCTGCACAGATCAGCCTGCTGTGGACTCACACGTCACTCTGGTTCTGCTCGTAAAGCGCCTCCATCTCCTGCAGCACCTGTCGCAGTCCATCCTCCTGAAACGCAGAAACCAAACCAGTTGTGAGTGAGGCTCAGTGACATGATGGAGCAGCACCTGGTGGAGGCACAGACCTCCACAAAGCACCACTGACTTGTTATTACTCTACACACGAGTTTGACAGCACTTTGATAATTCAGCATATGCAGGAAATGATTCACCACGAAGAGCCCAACATAACTAGATATTAACTGTGTGCTGCTGGCTGCACATCGATGTCGTTAAAACAGCCGACATGTAATGCAGTGCTTGTTATGTGTAAACATGTTTAGATGAGATCTCTAAGACTTTTCAGAGTCCGTTTTCTTAAATTCCCCTCGTTGGTCTGTTGGTCAGTATTTGAATCATCCGACCTGAGCCGAAGTTTAGTCCTGTGTCTGTACTGACGATGTGTTTGCGTGCCTCACAGACCGATTATTCTGCTCTGGGCAGCAGGTAAATGTTAAAATATCCGGTTTGTGAATGGAGTCCGCTGCCTCTGAAAACCGGGTGAAGCCCTGGGTTTTCGCCGGGATCACTCACGTTAAACGCGGGCAGCTGTCCGTCGCTCATGCGGTGCAGCTCTCTGATCAGCTCGATGGCTTTTTCGCAGAACATCGTGGCACCTCAAAAACGAGCAGAATCCCGGCGAATCTCTCCGTTGGGCCGCGACACGCTCCTACTTCACCGGGCGGCTCACGTTCGCGGTAAAAACAATGTTTTGATCACGTGACCGTTCCAGGCGCAGCTCCGGAAGCCGCGTTGGGTCAAACCTCAGACTCCGCGACACGAAGCGGGCAGCTGCGATTCCTAAAAGCTCGGGAAGAGTCGGAGATGCGGTGAAGCGGCTTCATTTGAGCCCAACTCAGAGGTGAGAGAGAGCCGTGCTAGTGCTGGTGTCGCCGTGGGCGGGAAAGCCGTCATTTACCGTCAGATCTCAGTTCTATCCCGTAGCGTGACTTCCGGTAAGCGCAGCGGCTAAAAATAAAGCCGTCATCCCGACAGGAGCCTCTGACAACGGGGAACAGGACGAGCCGGACTCACTGGCTCTGTGTGAGTTCATAAAGCCGCCTTTAACGCACTTTCCGCCGCTTCTTCCTGGGTTAGCGTCACTGTTAATACTGCGTTCACGTTCCACCGGAAAAACGAGCTCTCTGCAGCAAAATCCCTCAAAAATAAGTCAAAACTTCCGGGGTGATCGTGGGTTTCATCCACGCTTCCAATCAAATACACATCACTCCAGCTGCTTATCAGGGAATTACTTGATCTTTGTGGTGGCTTCTCTTTGTGGGACTTATTTGATACTCAGTGTCCTGATGTCGATTCATAAATGTTTTAGTTTGTGATTTTTGGGTGTGTGGTGTGTATTGAAATGAAATACAATGGATAAATCACGATAGAAGCTGCTTAAATATTCCAACACAGAGACAGAGATCGCAGCTTCTCACGCTTCACTTTGGTCACGTCCTTCTGGGCGTTTCTTGACTTTCCGAGCTGCCCCTGAGAGCCCCGTGCGCTTCCTTTTTTCTTCATTCTTTCTTTAATCCTCATAAACCGGTTTTGTTTTGATTGTCGTTGCTCCGACGCTCCCCGGAGGCCGTGGACGCGTCACTGTGCGCCCACGTGGTTGTGTTACCTGCGCTGCGGTTGGCTGCGGCAGATCTGCTTCAGATCAGCTGCTCTCTGCGGATCTCGGCGCAGGCACAGTGGGGACTCAGCTCCGTGCTCACCGGCTCTCAGCGCTCCGTCACCCGCACAGCAGCCGACGACGGGGGTATCCTCCGGTTAACATCCGCTTTCAATCACGTTTCCAGGCATGCGTAAGCGGACCAACTCGCAGACAGCGGAGCATGACAGCGGGACCACCGGTACTCTGCTGGACAGCGACACGGACCTGAAGCAGCGCACCGGCAGAGAAGCGGCAGGGCCCGCAGCAGGCGGCCGGCAGGGCCCGGGAGCGGACCGGAGTATGGCCAAACCGTTCCGGAGGTGAGAGGCGGGACA
>NW_024582720.1:346092-350520 GCF_018398535.1 Haplochromis burtoni
GCAGACTCTCACTCATCAATGAATAATTCAGGTCTGCAGCTGCAGCGTCCTGTTACAGCAGCAATACCAATACAGCTGATCAGCTTACACACACACACACACACACGGCTCAGATGTCACCTTCACATGTTGTCCTCATTCGGGTCCTGGGAGGAAGCAGCTGCTTCCAGGAGTATGGCCAAACCGTTCCGGAGGTGAGAGGCGGGACAGGTGTTTGTGATGCTGAAGCATCGCGTTATTTAGATGAAAATCACTGTGATGTGAAGTGAATTCAGTTTCATAGAAAAAATATTTGTTTTTGCTGCTTTTCTACTCAAGTTTATTCATTTAAGAATAATCAGTGCTGAACAAGAGAGTGAGACAGTCAACAGCGATAAAGGTACAAATACATAATGATAAGCAGCTCACATGTAAAACAGAAATAAGAAGAAACGACAGTGAAATGGAAAGTTAAAAATTACACCTTGAATAAGAACATTTTATAGAAAATGCTTAAAAACTGAGTTGAATAAACAGCTTATTAAAAAACGTCACAGAGGAGACCAAAAGTGTCCCGTCTGGGTGATCAGAGCGGGGTTGGCAGCTATTTCCTCAGCGTGCTGGGATTTTGACCCTCGTGCTAGATCTGATTGTGGGGCGGCATTTCTGGTCCGACTGGTTTCACCGAGGCCGGCGAGCTGGTCAGACTGGAAGCTGCAGGTCGGACTGAATAAAGCAGCGCCTCGTTCAAAGCTCTGAAGCTGCTCTTTGTTTACTGCAGCAGGAAACTTTACATCGAGATGCCAAAGATATTTACCTGCCACAGCTGACACACTCACGCTGTCGCAACATCATCATCATCACGTTTAGTTTAACTGGTCAAAGGAGCTTGCAAAGAAAAGCGTCTGGACTTCTTTAAGTTGCTTGAAGACGTTTCACCTCTCATCCGAGAAGCTTCTTCAGTTCTAAGGTCAAATGGTGGGGAGTCCCAGATATAAACCTAGTGGGAGTTTCCCCCCACAGAGATGGCAGAGAGTTGGTGTCGTAAACCCCCGCCTCTGCCATCTATAATCCAGTTCTGAGATCCTTCCCAGACGCCTTAACGCCCACTCACATCCTGGGCCATCTGACCTCAGGAATTCGCATGATAAGGTGGGGCCAGGTTTCACAATGAGCTCACCCGAAACTCTGGCTGATTGGGACCCACACCCAGTTTCAGACCTTGGCTCAGGCGATTAGAGGATCATCAGGGGGTCCTTTTGTCCCTCTGTGGGGGGAAACTCCCACTAGGTTTATATCTGGGACTCTCCACCATTTGACCTTAGAACTGAAGAAGCTTCTGGGATGAGAGGTGAAACGTCTTCAAGCAACTTAAAGAAGTCCAGACGCTTTTCTTTGCAAGCTCCTTTGACTATGATGACCTGGATTACTGAGAACCTTCACAGACATATTTAGTTTAACTGAGTCATCTGTGGTTACAGCCACAGGAAGTCAGCAGTTACAGCAGCTTCACTGAGAGACAAACAAACATGAAGCTGCTGTGATTCTGACGTTCTCTGCATCAGGATGACGCTGACACTTTCTGTGAGAGCTTCGTCATCAGGTCGGTCTTCATCCCGACTTTATTGTTGAGTGTTCGGTCACAGCTCACGGCTCAGAGCTTCGTAGGACCGCCTCCAGCAGCACATCACAGCTGGGGCTGAAGAAGGCTCTCAGGCTCCGCCTTCACAGCCGCCCTTTAATGAAGGAATTTAAAGAAAATACTCCAAAAGAACAAAGCGACTCTTTTCTGATCTTTAATACACGAAGAATGTCAGAGCCCGTTTAACCCCAGCTCAGCCTGTCAGGTCCACTCTTCTTCTTTGGTTTAATCCTGATTAGATCTCTGCAGCTCGCACGCCAGCAGGAGGTCACCTGAAGCACAGGTCAGGCCCAGTGCATCCTGGGACGTTGACGCTGTCGTTTTGGGCTGTTTGGTCACATTGAAACCTTTGAACAAACGACGTGAGCTCAGACCTTCGTCATCAGCATTTTATTGACTTTACAAGGCAGAAAAATGCGACACGTTTAAATATTTGGACGATAAATGATGTTAAAACGTTTTTGTCATCATTTGTTCTGTAAAATGATTTTCAGCTGTTTTAAGGTCAAGAGTTTTAAAACAAACATTAAAAACACGTTGAACTGTTTTCTGATTGGTTTGCTTACGCAGACACACTCTATCTCCACGGTGACCGTCACACACCTGTACAGCGTATTTTCATACACGCGGCGGCGGCTCGTTAAAGCGATGGAGCGTCGACGGCCTCGTGGTCAGTGCTTGGTCACGTTGAAAGCGAGCGCTGCCGCCGCGTCTGACCGACCTCACGCACAGGCGAGCGCTAAAATGGCACCTGTCACGTGATGACGTCAAACAAGAAGAGGAAGTGACACGCGATCCGCCATCTGAGCTCAGACGCCGACAGGAAGTGACCTTGCTGCTGCTGACGTGTGTTAAAGCTGTGGGTCACGGGTTTGAGTCCATGTGTCATCACTTCCTGCAGAATCAGCTTGTGAAAGAAGAAGTTCTCCTCCTGACGCCGAGTCAGCGTCTCGACCTCAAACACAGGTGACCTTTGACCTCTGACACACTTTTAAGGGAGTCACTGTGAAACATGTAGCAGCGTTTTATTATATCGAGTCAGCAGCACTGCAGGCGTTACAGTGGGAGTCCAGCTCGCCACGAACACGAGGATCCAGCTGTGGTGAGGAGGAGGTCCAGGTTAAAGAGGCGGGGCTTTAGAAGCGGTTTGTAGATAAAAACACTGATTTCCTGCTTATGTTCATCATTACAGCCACGATCAGACAGGAAGCTGTGTGTGCGTGCACGTGTGTGTGTGTGTGCGTGCACGTGTGTGTGTGCGTGCACGTGTGTGTAAACATGCTGCTCTCAGGACAGCTGAAGGTCTGCAGACTCTCACTCATCAATGAATAATTCAGGTCTGCAGCTGCAGCGTCCTGTTACAGCAGCAATACCAATACAGCTGATCAGCTTACACACACACACACACACACACACACACACACATATCACACACACACACATCAAAAATCAAGAACAATCATTCACACAGCCAGTACACACACACACACACACACACAGACGGCTCAGATGTCACCTTCACATGTTGTCCTCATTCGGGTCCTGGGAGGAAGCAGCTGCTTCCAAACTTGAATAAACTTTATTTAAACGGTGGACGCGAGCATGCGTTGCTCACACATGTTGTGTGCGTTATTTTCAGAGTTGTGTTTCTTGCAGTTTCCAGGGTTTATCGTGTCTTTGGCAGCTCGATCGTTGTCAGATGCAGATTAATGAATAAAAATGTAATAAAAGTCAGTCCTGTGTCGGGTCGACGGGCGGACGCCGACATAAATGCCACAGAAACTTTCTATTAATTACTGTGTTGTTAAAATGAGCGGTCACATGATAATACAGTGAAACGTATATTTAATGTCAGCTGAGGAGTAAAAGTCACAATAAAAATCAATGTACAGAAAGTTCAAACCAAACAATCAGGTTTGTTTCTGTCACGTGTCACGCTGAACTTCTCACGTGTGGGTCATTCAGGATGTTGTGCTGTTTTTGTGTGTCCCAGTGAGTGGGCGGGGTTTAAATAAAGTTATTTTGAATGTCTGTGCTCAGGTTGGGTCTGGTGGGGAAGCTGAAGAGGGTGGTGTTGTGGCTGCTGCTCGTCTACGTCTCCATTCCCTTCATCATCAAGCTGTGTCCGTCCATCCAGGCCAAACTCGTCTTCCTCAACTTCGGTGAGTCAGCGTGTCCCGAATCGGCCAATCGGAGCATCTGTGTGAGCAGGCGCTCCTTTATTTATTAAAACCTTTCGTAAACACGCAGTAAAAGAAACCTCGATGAATCATTTCAGACCCCGGCCGCCTGCCCCTCCCTGGTCTTGCTCTGGTCGAGGTCTCTTCCTGTTAAAGGGAGTTCTTCCTCCCCGCTGTCACGAGAGCTCCTGGGCTTCTCTTACCTGAGTGAATGACTAGTCTCGGTTAAAGAGCGTTCGTCGTCCAATCAGACGGCATCAAACAGTCCGTCTGACTCAGTGAAGTTTAGAAAAAGTGTTGGTCCGGTGATTGTCACAGACATCAGTCTGTCCACGTCACCTGCACAGGTGCACTGCAGAAGACAAAGTGCCACGCCCACATTTCTCCTTAAAAGGAAGGATGTGAAGGTGCAGCTCTGTTTCCTCGCGGTGATGGGGGGGCTAAAACTAGCAGCGAGGCTCAGGTGGAACCCACACAGCAGAGGGAGGGGCTAATTACCGTTAACTTGTAATGATGACAGGAAGCATTGTGGCTGGCGAGGAACCCTGTGTGTCAGTGAGCAGTCATGTGATCAGTATGTAACCTTTGACCTCCTGCCCCTCAGTGAGGATGCCGTACTTCATCGAC